>NC_041407.2:21530000-21792500 GCF_900747795.2 Erpetoichthys calabaricus
TTTCCTTTTATTAGCGATGTTCGCGTCATTCTGGTCTCTTGCTATCTCACAACCTTCGTGCCGGGGAGCTGGAAAATACAAAAGATGGTCTGCTGTGGAATCTCCGTTTTCACGGCATGAGTTTGCTAGAGTTCTGTTGACTGTTTTCCAAGATCTTTACCTTTTCGTTACATACCTCATTATTTTTCCCGTTGAAGAGTTGTTCCAGCATCCCTCCTATGAAGTCGTCATCTTGACTGCACGGATCCAAGACGGGGAGCCAGCACATTGGCGATCCATCTTTGCTAAAATAAGCGCCCCTGGACGGTGACCAAGGATCTGCTGCCCATCGATTTGCTTGCCACTAGGTTGTTTGCTTGCCGGATTTTCATCCCATCCCTAGCATGAGGCGAGGTGCTGGTTGTGTGTGATTAACAGTTTGGGTTTTGACCACAATGCATTTTTAAAAAGGGTATTCTGCCAAGCAGATGGCCAGAAATCCTGCCAATTATGCCAGTGTAAAATAAAACGGAGGAACACAGAAAGAGATTTGGGGCAGACACCTCGTATATACTAAGGTTTCTGGCAATTTTAGGCAGAATAAACAATAATATGCCTTTACAATATGTCCAAAACCCAACTAAGACATTGAACTTAAGATGGCCATTATGTAGGTGGGAGGCAGGAAGAGGAGGGCTCAATGGGACCAGTGGAGGAAATGGCATCTTTGGTAGGTGGGTTCATACAGACCGGAAGCGGAACACCAACCCCTGGTCTGGAGGAAAAACACATTTATTTGTGGCCATAAACTGTCTCCCATTCTCACGTGTGTTACAAAGTATATGTATCGACATGTATATATTTATTTATTTGATGTGCCATTTCCAGTTTGTTTAAAAAAAAAAAAAAAATTCCTGGCATATTGAACTATACCATTGGCAGCAAATCTTTTTCCTTTCTGCACGAAGTTAATATTCTTCCTACCTCTCTCCTGCCAGCAACAGATGGCAGTAATTTCCGACCAGCACAAAACTAATATTCTCCTATTTCATAGGTTCATAAGATGATTTTTGTCATAAGCCTTGTCACTTTCCAATAGGAATATCTTTGCTTTCCTTCATATTTACATGTGTCAAGCACTATGATTTTTCAGCTTATTAAAAGTTATTATTTTGGGTGCCTGCTGGCAGTAGACCTTGATACTTTCCAACCATCACAAAACATCTTGCTTCAACAGATTAAAATACCTCTCTTTGTAGCAGATCAAATTACTAATGCAATAACTGTTGAACCAACCCAAAATGCACCTAATTCAATCTACTATTAATTCTTTTATTAATCTCATCCTTTCCTAAGAAGTTTTTTTTTTTTAAATTTTTATTTTAATTGTCCCTTTATTCCAGACAGGCCCTAAGATCAAAATCACAATATGAACGTATACATTAGATGTACTTCTATCCTAATTCACTTTGAAGTTTGGCACTACTCCATTTTAAATCGTTACACAACTATGCAAGGTAAAGTAGGTCAGATCCTGGTAATAACATGCAGCAACCCCTGTGTTAGCCTGAAACAGCTTACAAAGACTTGACCTGTGAATGAGGGGGAGAGGCAATCTTCTTTTCAAATGCACAGTATTATGGGAATGTGTCTTTCCTGTTTAAAAGTACACTGAGTTTTCCAGAATTAAGTCTAAATAATATTTTAGCCAATATGCTTGCATTTTGCATGTTTTGACCATATAAGTTGTTAACAGATACTGTATATGGATTATGTGACTCCAGTTACACGAGAGTGTCGTCTTTTTAGCATGGACATTGTTTGCCATTTTAGACAGAACAGTTCACCATAAAGTTCCATTAGATCATAAATTTTTCTCTTGTTCTGCATGAAAACATGAGATTGAAAATTTTTCTTGGCCACCAGTACAAACTACAGGATATAAGGAAAATGTAAAAAAATATATCTGTGTGGAATATTCCTTTATGAGCTGGGAAATGAAGAAAAATCATTTATTGTTTCATTTTGTTTAATTTCTGACAAGTATGTAAATATAACTGAATTAATCAGTACAGATCAGGAATTAGACATTATTACAAATATAGTCCACAGTGAAGCATTAAATAAGAGTATTTTTGGAAAGGAAAAATTGTTCTCGACTACAGACTATATACATTATAAATTTTGCCTTGAATAAAACAATCGAAGCTGAGCTGTTTCAGCTGTGTGTTAAAGATTAAATGGTTCATTGTGCCTTTAGGAAAAAATTCTGCCCATATTTAGTTTGCTCAATATATTGAACTTTCCATAAAAAGCTGGCAGTTTATTGTTAGAACAATGAACCCTGTGCTTTGAAGACTCCAACATATGTTATATAAATTCTTGTTTATATTGAGCTATGCCATTCAAATATGTGTTGTGACTTAGAGGAAACAGAGAAATGAAATGTTAGCTTTTAGTTTTTATTTAATAAAATATCTGCTTTACTTTTGGAAAGGCCAATAGACTCCTAGAATGTTCCAGTTATTTTAAGTTAACATATCAGATAACTGGGTAGTGGATTTTTGTTATGGCCTTTCAGGATTTATTAACCACTTATGACCACTCACATACCCATTTCATTGTATTCTCCTTAAATGCCAGCTGGAAATTAGAATTACTACTAGAATTGTGAGATTTCTGTTGATTTGCACAAAAAATTAAGGGGTAGGTGTATTTTTTTCATCCATCCATCCATTTTCCAACCACTGAATCTGGACACAGGGTCACGGGGGTCTGCTGGAGCCAATCCCAGCCAACACAGGGCACAAGGCAGGAACCAATCCCGGGCAGGGTGCCAACTCACTGCAGGACACACACAAACACACCCACACACCAAGCACATACTAGGGCCAATTTAGAATCGCCAATTCACCTAACCTGTTTTTCATGAAAATTAAAAGTAAACTAAATGCTTTAAGTGTGTCTTACATTGTGCCAAATATGATGAAACAACAGAAATTTCCTTTCCTGGCTGACTTGCTTACTTATTTTTATTTATTATCAAAAGCTACCATCTTCTTTAGCAAGAGTATATTTACTACAGTTCTCTTCTTTTAATATCTCAATTTATTTCCTAATTGTTTGGATCTTTTGTTTCAGAGCAGTTGAAATCTTGCGGACTGCTTCTGCCTCCAATCACTTGTCACTCCTGATTACAAGAGACGAAGAATCCAAGTAAGAAAAGAAATTGAAACTTTTGGTACAATACCATAGAACATTGTTTTCTTTGTTACTTGTTTGTATATTGTCACTATTGTAATGTTCTGTAGAACTTAAAAGATTTCAAATGGAACCACTTTGTATGCTTCCACTCTCACTGTTTATTTCAGTCTTGAGAGAAAGATTGGAAGTGCTTCGAAACTGGTACAGCACAGCAACAGATCAAATGTGGCTGTAGTTCTTCACAGTAGAGCACCAGTCAGGGCTCAGTAAAATTCAATGATATTGTCTTCTGAATCATTGTCAAGGTTTCCGACAGCTGGTTTCGAGCACAACCTGCTACATCCTGAAAGAGAACATCCTGGCAGGTTGAGCCCTCTCCATGAGGTCTACAAAAGTGGGGAATTCAAAATACGCGGGAGTGTCTCTTAATAAAATTGGTTGTTTGTGAAAGGCTAAAGGTCCCAATATTTCTCACATTCTATAACTTTGTTTTCAATTCTAACTTTCAATAATATTAAGCTTTCTATTGGGTTTTGTTTGGCATATAGCTAGGAGTTGTGAGGGTTATGTTAGCAGAAGCTGCAGCTACTTCTATAGAAATTTTGGTAACCGATGTACTTGGCTGTTTGACAAGGGAACATGTCTTGCACTGCTTAGGCTGTCTAGACAAATAAAGCAAAGTGATCACCCTTTTAGACCCAATATTCAAACTAATATTTATTTGCCAGTGCATATTTTGGTGCGTCAAGGTGCTTTTCTAAGAAGACTCAGTACATAATGTTTAATTACAGCATAGGGAAAGTAATGACAAAACCAATAGATTGCTCTATATAAATAATGTAATGAAGAACTAAAATGAAATAAATCAGTTCTAGTTGTTTTTCTGTGGTAGCACAGTAATGTAGTAGTTATTGTCCTGTATCCACATTTCATGTCCATGGCTAAGTGGGTAATACGCAGGGTCCACAAGCATCATAGCCATGGTTATTTAGTTATTTTGAATTAATCATAAAAAATATGCTCCAGTTAGGGCTGCACGATTAATCTTTTTTTTCTCATGATAACGATATTTATGACCCACGATCAGTTAATAAATATCGTCGCGATTTTACAGTATAAAGACCAAACTGTTTTTTATGGGCTGAGTTTACGGATTGGACTGCGTCACTATGACGTTACTGCGTCTAGATTGCAAGCGCTTTCTGAAGCAGTAGAAGTCAATAGCAGCAATAACAGTCAGTCAGAATAAACATATGATGGCGGAGCAACGTGCAGAAGTGCGATCGTTAGTTCCTAAAAAGGGGTCATACTCAGTTGTCTGGAACTATTTCAATTTCGAGGAATGTGATGTTGATCAGGTACGAGTCTTGTGCAAACTTTGCTCCTGTCCAAGTCCAAACGCCCCAAGGTAACACAACAAACCTCATCAACCACCTTAAAAGCCACCACAAAGTACACTATCAAGAATTTCAACGACTGAAGGCACAAACAGCAACAACAACAAATTACCAGCCATCCACAACACAGACAACAATATCAGGGACATTGTTCAACGCAATACCATATCTGCCTAGCTCGCAAAGACACCGGGAAATAACAGAGGCAATCGCGTACCATATAGCAAAGGATATGTGTCCAATAACCACCGTGAGCAGTGAGGGGTTTAACAAAATGATCGCAACACTTGATAAAAGATATAGCATTCCCTCACGCAACCATTTTTCCAATGTTGCGCTGCCCTCGCTGTATGCGAAATGCCGAAAAGAAATAGAAAGAGAAATTCTCAGGCTTAGCCTTGAATATTTTGCTGCCACGACCGACTTATGGTCAAGCAGAACTGCGGAACCGTATTTGAGCTTGACAGTTCATTTTATTGACAGCGAGTCTGAGATGAAAAGCAAGCTTTTGCAAACTTCGTTTTTCCCACAAGACCATACAGCGGAGTTTATTGCAGTGGGCCTCAAAGAAGCGATGTCCGCTTGGGGCTTGGTGGAAGAAAGACTTGTGTGTATCACAACGGACAACGCAGCTAATATGATTAGGGCAGCATCTGTGAATAACTGGCCGAGGCTACACTGCTTTGGTCACAGACTTCATTTACCAAAGGAATAATCGTCATTATTAATCGTGATAAAAATTTTGAGCAAAATAATCGTGATAATCATTTTTTCTGTTATCGTGCAGCCCTAGCTCCAGTGAAATGAAACAATGAAGAGATTGTCAGATTTTGTCTTTATCATAGTGAAAAACATCACTCTGTAGAATTGCAATTGCCCAACATCTGGGAGGAAGTGACTGAAATTGGCAACCTCAGTGTTAACATTAACTAGCTGAAGGCATTTGTAGGTCTGCATGTGTACTGAGAGTGATGGGATTAACCTCAAAAATTCATGGGTGGTTCCAGGAACCTCTGAAAAGCAAGCAGTGGATGTAAAACCCAATCCTGTTTCCACTAGTACCCGGAGGTTGTTAAAAAGTGTTACAAGCCTGGATTCCTTTCCCAGAGCAAGGTTCACCCTTCCAATTGTAGGTTTTCTGTAATGCAAGAATCTAACAATGTCACTTCCTTGTGCATTTCAAAATAAAATCTCAGCCTACCATTTTTTCTAAAATATACATGCATGTTTACATGTTAAGCATTTATTTCAATTTTAGTACAATAAAAATTTGCTTGATTTTTGTTTTATGCCATTTTGAGGGATAGGACTCTTCATTTCTGACTTTTTTTTTGTTGCAGATTCCTAACCCATATTTAATGTTTGCCGGTTTATCCAGTCTTTGGTGAGCCAAAGCTTAACTAGGTAGCTTATGGCAAAATGTGGAAAATTAGGTAGTAAATATTATACCTTGTCTCCCAAGAATACCACTTTTATTAAAAATTAGTTCCTTAATCATATTATTTCATTGTGTATTAAAGATGATTAATAGTATAAAAATTATTTGTGCTGAAAGAAAACTTTTTGCAATTTTGCAGAGACATATACAGGTGCTGGTCATAAAATTAGAATATCATGACAAAGTTGATTTATTTCAGTAATTCCATTCAAAAAGTGAAACTTGTATATTAGATTCATTCATTACACACAGACTGATGTATTTCATTAGTTGTCAGTTGTAATCATCAAAACTAAAAGAAATAAACATTTGAAAGTCCCAAATTCAGTATCTCGGAAAATTAGAATATTGTGAAAAGGTTCAATATTGAAGACACCTGGTGCCACTCTCTAATCCGCTAATTAACTCAAAACACCTGCAAAAGCCTTTAAATGGTCTCTCAGTCTAGTTCTGTAGGCTACACCATCATGGGGAAGACTGCTGACTTGACAGTTGTCCAAAAGACGACCATTGACACCTTGCACAAGGAGGGCAAGACACAAAAGGTCATTGCTAAAGAGGCTGGCTGTTCACAGAGTTCTGTGTCCAAGCACATTAATAGAGAGGCGAAGGGAAGGACAAGATGTGGTAGAAAAAAGTGTACAAGCAATAGGGATAACCGCACCCTGGAGAGGATTGTGAAACAAAACCCATTCAAAAATGTGGGGGAGATTCACAAAGTGGACTGCAGCTGGAGTCAGTGCTTCAAGAACCACCACGCACAGACGTATGCAAGACATGGGTTTCAGCTGTCGCATTCCTTGTGTAAAGCCACTCTTGAACAAGAGACAGCTTCAGAAGCGTCTCGCCTTTGGACTGCTGCTGAGTGGTCCAAAGTTATGTTCTCTGATGAAAGTAAATTTTGTATTTCCTTTGGAAATCAAGGTCCCAGAGTCTGGAGGAAGAGAGGAGAGGCACAGAATCCACGTTGCGTGAGGTCCAGTGTAAAGTTTCCACAGTCAGTGATGGTTTGGGATGCCATGTCATCTGCTGGTGTTGGTCCATTGTGTTTTCTGAGGTCCAAGGTCAACGCAGCCGTCTACCAGAAAGTTTTAGAGCACTTCATGCTTCCTGCTGCTGACGAACTTTATGGAGATGCAGATTTCATTTTCCAACAGGACCTGGCACCTGCTCACAGTGCCAAAGCTACCAGTTCCTGGTTTAAGGACCATGGTATCCCTGTTCTTGATTGGCCAGCAAACTCTCCTGACCTTAACCCCATGGAAAATCTATGGGGTATTGTGAAGAGGAAGATGCAATACGCCAGACCCAACAATTCAGAAGAGCTGAAGGCCACTATCAGAGCAACATGGGCTCTCATAACACCTGAGCAGTGCCACAGACTGATTAACTCCATGCCACGCCGCATTGCTGCAGTAATCCAGGCCAAAGGAGCCCCAACTAAATATTGAGTGCTGTACATGCTCATACTTTTCATGTTCATACCTTTCAGTTGGCCAACATTTCTAAAAATCCTTTTTTTGCATTGGTCTTAATTGATATTCTAATTTTCAGAGATACTGAATTTGGGACTTTCATTAGTTGTCAGTTATAATCATCAAAATTAAAAGAAATAAACATTTGAAATACATCAGTCTGTGTGTAATGAATGAATCTAAAATACAAGTTTCACTTTTTGAATGGAATTACTGAAATAAATCAACTTTGTCATGATATTCTAATTTTATGACCAGCACCTGTAGTTGTCTCTGTGCTCTGCCATTTCCTGGTAGTTGTTATCAGTGAGAGAGATCCTAGGTTTCCTCTCCCAATATTAGATTCCCTGGAGTTAGCCTGGAAAGTAAAATGTCTGGATTCAGTCAGTAGGCTTAAAACCAATGGATGCATGTTTAGTTTTTAAGACTATTTCTCTTGCCACTTCATTTCTTTGTGTGGTTTTCCTTATAAAGATAAAAGTGACTTTTGATACTTTTCATTTTTCCCACATTGAAAAGATATTCTTAAAGCTGAAATGACAGAATGAGGTCTTGTTCCCAGCAGAGGGTGCCAAAGCTTTGTGATTATCCTTGGAAGCTGGTTAGTTTGGTATCAACATCGGCCACAACGGGAAAATATTATTGAAAGTTTTTTATCAGTAGCTGCTTTTATACTAGTTGATGCCTGAACATTACAATGATTTTCCTTTTCAAAAGCTAAAAAGAAAAATATAAAAGAAAAATGAATGGGAAACTGTCTGGCTTCTAATGTCTTCAATTGGACTCTTTAAATTGAGAAGGCTCCCGTTTCCCATCTTCACACAAATTCTACATTACAACATGTTGTATGTTGCATGATAGTGGTGTGTGGTATAAATCAAGCAGTGTTTTTAGTATAAGTGTTCAGTTGAGTGTTTTGGATGATCAAATTGAGCATGATAGTTGATGCTAGGCATGACTAGCATCTTTTAAGTGGCTGTTGTTTTGGGGTTTTGTACCCAGTGTTTCAAGAAGGTAGTGAAAAAAACAAACAAAAAAAAAACTATTAGTGATAGACAATCTTGTGGATGAAGATAGCTTGCAGATTAGAGCGGTTTAAGGAGAATGGTGTTATTGTACAAACAAATAGAGAGGCCACAACCAGGCAAATCACATCTGAATTTAGCATTGATATGCAAATGTAATCCCAGTTTGCACCACTTATTAAACTTTGTCTTATATGAATTATAGCATCCAGAAACCAAGTTGGGTGCTAAAATTGTTAACATTAAACAAGGTCTTCCAATGGCAAGAGGAGCATCAAAACTGGATCGTTAAGGCATGGTGAAAAAAATGCTTGATTTGATGAATCCAGATTCCATTTTCATTACGTTGATGGCAGGATTGGGATTTGGTTCAAGCAACATGGGTCCATGGAGCAATTCTGTTTGGTGTCAACAGACTAGGCTGATGTTTACAGTATAATGGTCTGTGGAATGTTTTTTTCTGATGCCATTAGTGCCCTGATATCCATTAAAGAAATGTGGTTGATGAGGTGCATCTGATTACTTTTATGGATGTTTCCACTTCACAAAGCATATATTTTCAGCAAATGGTACTAGGAACTTTACAGCAAATTTGAATTGCTTCATTAGCTAAGTTTCCATCCAGTTTTTTGCGACGTTTTGTTATCGACAAACAGAATATACGTAAAAAAAATGTGCAAAATTTGCTGTCTCCAGCCTGTTTCCATCCAACTGGCTTTTTATCGATAAAATGGTGTGCGTGATGACGTCATCCCCCCCCCCCCCAAAACGAACTGTCGCATAACTTTTGTTGTATCGCGAAAAAAATCTGCCCTTGAGCCGTTTCCATACATAATTTTGTGTATGTCGCAAATTATCTACCTTTTGTTTTCCACGTTACACCCCCTCCACTAAACAAAGAAATGGAGAGATTATTCAGACAGTTTTTTGAAATTTGCCAGCTTACTGTTATTTCAGTTTCACAAATAATTGGAATTGTACATAATATCCGAAGACGACAGCAGAATGAAGCAGTTGCTTGTCTGATAGCCCTAGAGCTCGAAGAAAGTACCCCAGTGCGACGAAACCCACGGGTATGGGAGAGACGACGGAATAAGACCTTCTGGGAGGAGGTGGTGGAGAGACACTTAACAGAAAATCTCTGGCTGCAACATTTTATAATGACACGGCCGACGTTTGAGATGTTGTGTGGATTCATCAGTCCTGATGTTGCGCCCATCACAGGTTGCCACCGACCACCGGTTCCAACCCAAAAGCGGATTGCCATCGCCCTTTACAAGCTGGCAACCTGCGCCGAGTATAGAGTAGTTGGAGAAACTTTCGGGGTTAGTAAAACTACCGTCCATCGATGTGTATATGCTGTGTGCACCGCTATTAAAGAAAAATTAATGCGGCGTTATATCAGACTTCCGACTGTAGCGGAGGCCAATGAAATTGCATACTGCAATTCCTTGGTGCATCTTGTGCCACAGATTTACGGTGCGCTGGATGGCACGCATGTGCCTATTCTTCCCCCGACGGAAGGCTACCGCGATTACATTAATCGCAAAAGGTGGCCATCTATTGTTCTCCAGGCCCTTGTTGATGACAGGTGCATGATACGAGACATTTGCGTTGGCACTCTTGGAAGTGCCCATGATGCAGCTGTGTTTGCAGCATCGGATCTGTACAGGTGAGCCTACCTTTCAACATCCCTTCACAGTGCGATAACAACTGAATTAACCTGCTTCCCTTAAGGTTTTTAATTAAAACTGAAATTTGAATTAATACAAAATAACGACGTTTAATCAAAAAAAAAACTCTCTTCATCAGACCATGCGAACCGCTCCGCCATTCTCGTTTTGATTGCACGTGATGAAAATGTGACACATTTATTTGCGTTAAAGCCCTTTTTTCCGACAAAAACTGTTTCCAATGTAGTTTTTGCGACATCTGAAGTATCGATATGGAATTTATGCGCTAAAGTTAAACGGAAAAATATTATGTCGACATGTACAACATTTTATCGATAATTAGCATTTCCATCAGCTATATCGGTAAAAAAAATTTGAAGCGCTAAATATTTTTTCGCAAAAACTCCTTGGATGGAAACCTGGCTATTGACTTGCATAGTCCCGTGAACTCAACCCTTTGGAATGTGCTGAAAAAGGATGTTCACAGCAAGACTGTGTAGCTCTCCAGTATGCAGCATATGTGCAGAATAGATCCAGGGACTATGCAGGCTACTGAAGCAGTTTTCATCATTCCCAGAATATAAAACATTCCTGAGCATCTTCTACATTCCATACCCAATTGAGTCCATGGTGTCCTGGAGGACAAAGGATGTTCAACACTCTACTATATAGGTGTATCTGTTAAACTGGCAACTCAGTGTAGGTCCCTTTTGGTGGCACCAAAGCAGATCTCTGGTCATGTTATGAAAATTTATCATGTCTTTATCATTATCAATTTTAATTTTGTATGTTGTACAGCGTTGTAACATCTAAGTAAAAATTACCATTCATGGGTGCACTACATGTTACTTTTAGAACAGAAGATTTTGGAATGTATATGCATTATTTTCCAGTAGGTGATAACAACTTATTTTTCCATGTCCACTATTATGAAATGTGAGGACCCTACAAAATATCCATGCATTCAATAGTGAATCTACTTTATTCAGTTCAGTGGCATAGGCTCTGGGTACTGAGCTCAAGGAAGGAACAAACTATCAAGCAAGGTTATTATAGTTAACGAAAACCAAAATCAATACTGAAAACTATTTATTAAAAAAACATTTTCGTAAACTGAAATAAAATAATGAACACAACTGAAATGAAAAACTAAACAAAACTACTAAAGTAGCTGGAAAGACGAAATAAAATAATAATTTGCTAAACATAATTTTAGTTTCGGTTTTTTGAATTTTCTTGCTGTTAGTTTTTAACCCTTATAACTTGTAACCCTGAAACTGAAAGCCATCCACCCCGAGCCGCCCGCACATATTCATCATTCATTCAGCGGCTGGTGAAGGAGGCCGGTTGTTCACACAGCATTTGCGGTGACAGAGTGAGCTGAATATGCGAGTAAAGCCTGTGGAATAGAAAGCGATTTATGCGCCGCCTGTGTATTAACTTTTGGGCCAAATCCATTAACCGTAAGTGGTACTTTACCTGAAAACATACTCAGGTTTTTTTTTTGTTATTCATGCAGCTGCAGAGTTTGATTTATTCAAGTTTACTTGTATAATAATTGTTCAATATATTATTAATTTCATTTGATTTGTTGTTGATGGTTCTTTAATGTACATAATATAATCCTTGTCTTGTGGTTTACTCCTCAAATATCCATCCCCATATCTGAGTACACGAGAAAGTCTAGGGGAGACCACTCCTGATTTTTAAAACAAAAAAAACAAAAAAACGGCACTGATCGAGAGACTGACAATGTCAACATACAAGATCAGCATATTGTTGCTGACCCGTCACTTTTGCTTTAAAAACGTCGTTTAACAACGAAGCGATACAAACCTTGTAAAATTCCTGAGTTGGCAACGTCTCTACTGAACTACAGGTAGGTAGGCGAAGAGAGTATGCCAAGTGATGAAAAACTAAACATACTAATGTGTTTTTGTATTTATTCTATATTTATTAATTTATCTTTTTTAGTTCATATTCACAGCTCAAAATACCTGATATTGTGAAAATAATCCAGTAGCAGAATTATGTTTTGAAATATCTGTCCTCATTTTTTCAGTGTTTCTCTCTCAAATCAGATAGTTGAAATATCATATTCTTTTTGTTCTTAACATCAGCCATATCATACATATTGCATACCAGGGATTTTTCCTGCCTTGCATCCAAACCTGCTTGGGTAGGCTCCAGGTTCCTGAGATCCTTCTCTGGATAAACAGGTTTAGATAATGTATATATTGCTCTTAATCTCAGCTGCTGTCTCTGTCATTTTGTGCCCCTCCATACACCTATCACCTACATTTGCTGTGCTCATTAAGGGTTTACTGTTCTTATGGTGGGCTATTCAAGTTTCACTGCACCTAACCTTCACACTACATGCTTGTTTTTCTTTGTTCCCCTCAGTACAGCTAGGTGGGGTCTGCACACAGATTCAAACCTAAGACCCCTGTTCTTCCTTAACCCCCGTGATTTTCATGGTCACGCCTGTCCGAACACAGTAGAAACTCTTTTCTTATTTTTTTTATATCTTTCTGGGCCTGCAGGTGCAAAATTCTGTCTATAAATTGTTTGTGCCTGTGATGGATTCAGAGACCAATATGGTGGTAGAAAATAACAAAGCCCAGTGTTTGAGATTTTTGAATGAAATGTTGAAGGCATTCATCATAAGCACATTGTCATTGGAGCAGGATATTTGGTGTGCTGTAGACATTTAGAGTAAAAAAAAAAAAAATAAACCTTGCACCTTAAAATTCACCTAAAGTTCATTACAAATTGGCCCATTCTGGGCAATAAAAGGAAAAGAAAAAAGCACCAACAGTCAGCACAGATTTGTTCAGCACAAATGACATAGAAAATATTTTAAAATTTATAAAATTGTTTATATTCAGTACCTGGTTTTGATTATGCTTTTTATCAGACAAAAAGAAATAGTAAACTGTGTCATGTAGTGTAGTAAGCTTCCACTAACATTAAACTCCTATTTTATCCAAACCTGTTAAGTGTACACTTCTGTCTTATTGTGACACAAAAACTAAACTCCATAGTACTGTAGCTCTTTAACCATACTATAATGACTAAAACTAAAACTGAAACTAATATCTATAAAAATAAAATAGAAATGTCTTTGTAAAATAAAAACAAAACTAAAAATACACAATGAAGGAAAACTAAAACTAGACTGAATTTCCAAGTAAGGTCAGAAAAAATATAGAAATAAAAAGGCAAAACTATTATAACCTTGCTATCAAGCAAGCCAATCACATGGCATAAGATGCAAAAAGCCACAATTATTTGCATAGGGCTAATTTATATTTTATGGGTTTTTGGATGAAGCCCCGAGTATAGTACCAAGAGAAACTTGGACAGCATGCAAACTCGTCATAGACTGTGTCCAGTCAAGTATTCGAAATCCTTGTCTGTGGATGTAGTACTAGCCATTGTGCTGCCCACCTTCAAACCAATTCAGTAATAAGCTATGAACAGTTGTAGTATATCACGTAAAAGCATTTCACTTTCTTTGTTACTCAGATTGAGCAGAGGCAGAGCATTTTTACCATAACTACTTACAATGTTTGTCCATATCAGTAACTTTTTAGAGATACAACCCTATGAAGTCCCAGTTCTTTTAGCAATATGATTAAAATCGGTGGTGCCTACTGTATTTTGCGAATGTTTTTTGGTAAAGTTCCACATGTAGCAACCTCTGTTGAATGTGAAGCAAATTGCATTAGCAGATTATGTAATGAAAAACACCATAAATGGTAGAAGAAGAACAGTAGTGACATCTGCTGAGTGTCAGTTGTGAGATGCAGATCTCAAGAACAACAATGAACTGAAAAGTAAAAGACGCTGCAGCCTGGTTGTCATAATGTGTGGTACTGTGTTTATGGCAAAGTGATTGAGAAAGAAAGTGAAACTCCCATAATGACAGGTAGGAAAAGAAGAGCAGTGGTATCTGCTGAACGTCAAGGATATTGCAGAAGTGATGAACAGGAAAGAATAAGCAGACAAGACGTTGAAGCACATAGACAAGCAAAGTAATTAAAAAAAATTTAGACAAGAACAAGCCATTCAACCCCTAAAATAACATCAAGTCTAGCTTTGAAGGTCCCTAAAGTTGTGCTACCATACTACTTGGTAACTTATTACATGTATCTACTGTTCTCTGTGTGAAGAAAAACCTCCTAATGTTTGCATGAAATTTATTTTTAACAGTTTTCCAACTGTTCAGTAAAATTCCTGTTATTGCCATGTCTTGCTAAATTTTCTCCTTAATATTAATAATTCCTTCCATTAATTTACCAGTGATGCATGTTAGGCTTACTGGCATATAGTTTTGTGGATCTCCTCAATCACACTTTTACATAATACTTTCCATTTTCCAGTCCTTTGGAATGTCACCAGTGCAGTGACTTCCTAAAAATGTGTCAAGGGTTTTATATATGTACTTGCTAAACTACATAAGAAGTTGAGGATAAATATTATTTGGTCCTAGTGATATGTTTGATTTCAGTCTGTTTAATCTAAGCAGAACTTTTCTCTCTCTAGTCATCTTCCGCCTTATCTTTACATATAATACGCTACCGTGGCTGTCCGTTTGTCTGTCCAGGATTTTAAATTACCTGTAGCTTGCAAACCGTTTGAATTATGGACCTGAAATTTGGTACACATATACTACGTGATGGCTACTATCCGTTTTCGGGGTGATGATTGAGCTCCAAGGTTATTCCTCTTTTTATTTTTATTTTATTTTATTGTAGAATCAACTCTCTGCAGCAGGTCAGCCGTTCAGCACATGCGTACGGACACCGTTCTCATTCCTACCACCTTCGCTGTCACCTCCCCTACTTCATCATATCTTAAATCATTCTTGAAGCAGATTGAAGACTTAAGTTCCAGCTTAAGTGAAAAATTAAAGAAAACGTACTAAGTAATTGCAACACAAACACTGCCTTAATCAGTTTTATCACGAAAAGATGCCGATGAAAGAAGAGAAGATGTGGGCTGCTAGTGTGGAGAAAAGAAGAAGAGCTGCTCAGGATGCAGCAAGCACATCAACCTCTGAGCAAACGAATGCTAACGATACAGAGAAAGAGGATGAAAACTATGAACGCTCAAGTCAAGTGTATTCACTCCACGTTATCGTGCAGTGCGCCGTTACTGGTCTTCCATATTCCTCTCTAACTGCCTTTTAGCTTTTCTAATACCCTTTTTAATTGTTGTCGTGCTCTTATGCTCTAGGTTTTGCATTGGAGGTTTTAGTCTTATATGCCTTATACAACTGTTTTTCTTCCGTTGCAGATTCTTTCTCAACTCTTTATTAACCCACTGCAGAATATTGTGGGTTCCCCCCAAACGCTAATCCCAAATTTCGGGAGACCTGAGGTCTACACATGACTAGTAATACTTGCTGAAATATGTGTGTCATTAATAATTCATATATATATATATATATATATATATATATATATTGTGATAGTTGCCCAGACACCACCAGTCGGAGACCACATCTTTATAAAAAACACACGTTTATTTTCCATTAAATAAACATGGTTCCTCACTCCACACAAAGCACAAAGCAATAATCACCCTTAATCAAGTCTTCTTAATGTCCTTGGCCTCCTTTCCTCTCCTCCTGGGAGCTTCGTCCTTCTCCCACTCCCGACTCTGGCTCAATGACTGTAAGGAGTCGGCCCCTTTTATCCCTGCCCGGATGTGCTCCAGGTGGCTGATGATGTCCATCTTGCAGCACTTCCTGGTGTGGCGGAAGTGTTGCCCTTTGACCTGGAAACACTCCGGGCATCCCTGGCCGATCCCTCCACCATCTTGCAGAGTGTGGCGGAAGTAACAACATCCGGGTCCCACGAGGTGTAAAGCGCCCCCAGGCGGTGGCCACGGGTCCCAACAAGTCCGACAGTTCGTTCTCCTTTCCCGTGGTCCTCTCCTGCTCCGTGGCAGTTGTGCCCTCGTGACCCGGAAGTTATTCTTGCCACCTTCCGGTCCTTTCTGGCGTCCCGACCAGGTAATAATCCTGGCCACCTGCGACAATATATATATATAATGTATGTATGTATGTATGTATGTATGTATGTATGTATGTAAGTATGTATAGGCAGTTTTTTTAAATTTTTTTTTCCCAAAATCAAAAAATATATGGAGACCATATTAAAACTATTCATATTTTATAAGGCATAAGGGCATCATACACTTTAACCGGTATTTGATGAGTAAACACAATTAGGATTCATTAACTTTGTTTCATGTCACCCTGGGACCCTAAAGGTCTAATTTCTCTAGTATATTGCCATTTACATTTTTTTTTTCTCACTTCTTTTTATTGGCAGTGGTTAATGTTCGCTTAGTACATATATGTTAAGTACCATGTACAAGAAAATTAATGCACAATAAATGTAGAACTTGAAATGAATTATTAAAATAATTATGTACTATAGATGTGTACGTGTGAAAGTGTATGTTGCATGAGTTTGCATGTTTGTGACTTTTATTTTTGTTATGGATATTTGGTTTTGTTTTAATTTTACTGTGCATATTTGCTTTGAGTCCATTTTTTAAGAATTTTACTATTGTAGAAAAAAAACAGTACATTTTATGTCATCTTTTATCTGTTACTGTTTATTATATGTATTTCAGAAGGGAATACATGGAGCTGTTGAAGTGTAGCCCTAATACAAATTCAGAGTGCCTCTCTCCAACTCCTCCAATGCCTGGTATGTTTACATAACCTGGTCTTCCTGTAGATGTGCCAGATTATTATAAAATAAAAGTAATGTTTTGAAGCAGCCTTTAAAAATTAGTTTATTTTATGTTTGTGTATTTTGTAGATGTTTTAAGCTTTGTCAGTGTGATAACCTTTTTTAATAATACTAACTTTAATAAAGTAAAATAGTAAAAGGCATTGCTTACCTTTCAGTAGTATAAGAAATGTGTAGCATAATTTGCAAATTTTATGTTTCTTTTAAAGTAAAATAAAAGATAATGCCTCCACAGATTCCTCTTCAAGATCTTCAAGTCCTCAACTACAAAATCCCAAAGATTTTAATGGCTTTATGTAAGTAAAAACTTTTATGTAGGGCATAAACTCTACTGTAAAGTGTTTATAATTCATAAGTTGTGTAAAAGAAGTAGTCTTAACACACGATAAAGGTTTGTGGCAGCCACCCGTGTATTGTCCCTGGCTGCAAAAGGGTAAAGAAAACGAAGCTGCTGTGTTTAGGTTGAGTTCCAGGACTGAACTGATGAGATTTTGAAAGATGGTGGTTTTATAAGCCTTGAACTGGAAGTGATGTCATCTGGCCGGAACCAGAAGTGGCATCATAATTATGTACACACTTCTAAATGAAACCTTATATACCCTAGCCATGTTACATGACAAAAGTCTAAGCACTAAGTAGAATTTTTTTAACACACTTTTTCACTTTTGTCAGTTCTAATGTCTCTAAATTTAACATTTTTGTTTACTTGTATGCTACAAATTATTAGAAATTGTGTATAACTGCTGCTTTTTATTTGTAAGTTTTAAAATACTACATTTCCAACATGGAGCTCTTAAGGTCGATGCTTGTAAACATATGGAAATGTTGGCCGGCTGCGTGTTACTACAGTGTTATCGGTATAGCAGTGGAATGTCTGTTTATGAGAGGTTTCTTAGCATAGACCAATCAGCCGGGTGGAAATGATGCGCAGACGCAGGCCTTCTTAAAAGTGCAACCCAAGTATAAACCCTCATATAATGATAATGTCCCTACCTCCATGTCTCTTCAGTGATGGTGCTGTTAAGCTGATTTGTATTTCCAGTGGAACAGGGCTGGGCCTCAGCATTATAGGAGGAACCAACAGGCCTGAAGGCCCAATGGTGTTCATTCAGGAAATTATACCTGGTGGAGACTGTCACAAGGTGAGTCTGCCCAATTTCGTCAAATGTAAATTCTTTGTCAAAATCTCTACTAGGAGCTACTCCTAAAATATGACATTGGTGCCTAGATACGACTTTAAAGTTGGCAGAAGAGTGCGTACATTTGTTGTTGATTTATGTTGTCTTAAATGTTAATTTAAAATTTTTTTTTTTTTAGCAAGATGTTCATCCCTTCACCCGTTGCATGGCTGCACTCGGGTCCTGAGTTGGTTTGTCATGTGGTGGGTGCGGCAATGTGCTGTATCAGCGCATGCTCCTAACCTCCTCCTCATCCCTTCCTTATATTTCCTAGGCTTGTCCACAAACTTTGATAATGTGTCTGTATACTTCTAATGTCAGCTGAACATTTCATTTTTTTTATTCATTTGCTTAAATAAGTTACATTCAGGACTTTTTTCAGATACAGTACTGAACTTTTTTACTTTGATGTACTTTTTATGCATACACATTTCTTGCACTTGATTTGTGCATGGATAAACAAAGACTCAAGAGCAAATTTGTTCCCAGCTGGGACAGCAGCTCATTCATTGTCCTTAACACCTGAACATCTTTGTTCAAAATTTTCAGGGTTTTAAATAGTGTCCAGAAAGCAGTGCGAGAAACAACAACAAACAAGAGCGATTGCACTGCTTAGCATGTTAAAATCACAATAGTGATATACAGTTTTATTGAACCATAGTACACAACATAGCAAGTAGATGAGTTACTAGTTACATTTAGCAGAGAGCAGGTTGATTCCTCATTTACCATTGTAGCAGCCAAACTTGTTTAGGGTACGGAGTCACTAATGCTTTAAAAATTAGATAAAAGGATTTTGATTCACATCACCTGCAACATATGCCATAGATACTGAAAATTACCCAGTATTGAATCTCTGTTCTGAATAACATTTTAAGTTTGATTCCACAGATGCCTAATTGGAATTTAGTTTGTTGATTGACTAGGCCACTGTTTTATGGTACAGTTGCATAATGCTGCATTTTAAAGCTTTGCTAGCATGATCTGGCTTAGGATTTTATTTTCTTCCTACTGTTCCTTGGCCTCTAAAAATGATTTAGTATGGTGTTCAGAGTTTTTGAAGCCAGTTAATCTAGTGCTTATGTTGATTTTTTATAGCAGTGCCAGGTATCTCTAGCTGTCTCCTGTAGCATCATTACCTTCCACTTTCATTGGTAATTCCAGAGGATTCCTTTCAGACCATATTTTGCTGCCTCCTGACGATTTCTAACTGTTCATGCTTATATTTTCTCTTTTTTTCTATCTGGCTGCTTATTGGCCAATCCTCTGTACTTTGTCACTTTGGTATTGCTTATGCTCCTGGCCACCACATGTCAACTAGTACAAAACCATACCTGAACAATCAAAAAGTCTGAAATTATATTTCTTTTTTTCTCACATATCTTTCTTAAGATAAGAAAAAAAAAAGCATCTCATGTAAGAAAGCAGACATTTTGTACTCTCATAGTATGTTGTTTTCCATGGCAGTATCTTGATAACGTCTCAGTTATAACTGTATTGAAACACTCAATGTTGCACATCTTAGCAGTTATGTACAGATTTGAAGCTCCTCCTTTTTTTGAGTTCAACTATGTTGCAGCATGTTCAGACATTGAAACAGTTAAATGCTAGAACAACACTTTCTTTTGGTTGTATCATTCTCTAAGGGTACTTCTGGCATAAAGGAAATGGAAACATGAAGCGGCCATTTTGTCTAGTCAATAGATTACTTAATAGTTGTGTTTTCCTGAGCTTCGTATTGTTGCTGCAGGTTGTTTTATATTTGTCTGACTCCTTTAAGGTGACTTATAAGATCAGGATGTATAACAATTCTTAACATATGACTTTTTAATGACTCTCTCAGTGTCACATAGGAAGTCAGAATGAAGAGTTTGAATTGAAAATAGCATGGTCTAAAATCCAGTGCCTAAATGATACTGTTTCAATAACTTGTCACAAGATTTCATGTGAAGATCTGTTTCCTGGGTTTGTGTACTTCTACATTTTTTTCATCAGAATTGTGTAAAACAGGTCAAACATTTACGCAGAAAAAATCTGACATTCACTGTATGAGTGTTTTGAGAACTGTGCAAACTTTGTTTAGCTTATCAAGAAATATACTTTACTCATAGCTGAAGAGACTGAGCCCTTTTTGTTTACTGTTATCTGTCTTTTACTTTCAGGATGGGCGCCTTCAACCTGGGGACCAGCTTGTTTCTATAAATAAGGAGTCCTTAATTGGTATAACTCATGAGGAAGCAAAAGGCATCTTGACTAGGACAAAGTTACGGTACTTTCCTCTGTGTAGCATAGTATTTGCGATAGAGCTTTATACTGAGAGAAAAAAATGGGAACCTTTTATTCTTATTGGAGTTTTAAAATTCTTTCATTTTCTTTTGTAATTGCCTCTTTTAGACTGAATGTCATGATACAAACATCACTCCTTGTTCAATCTTTTTTTTTTTTTTAATTTTTTTATTATTAAACATTTCAATGTCATTCTGTGACTTGTCGGTACCAATCCTCTATCATCCACCCTTTGGCTAGCTGTGTAGTTTGCCACTCTTGCCTAAGTTCAATTTTATAATTACAAATGCTATTTGAAATAGCATTAATTGAGCCTGTACTTTCCTTAGTTTTTTCTCTCTTTACAAGTCTTTTTTTATTGCTGTTTTTGTCATCCTGCCTTCTTACTTTAATTCTTCATTTTGTTACTATTCATTCGTTTGCCCTTTATTAGTAATTACTTATACCTTGTTCTGACCATATGCTTATTTATAAGTTGCATGTATCTTATTATTAGATCCACTTAAAGCAACATCCTAGTCAAATTTTGTGTACGCCATTTTCTAACAACCTTATCACAACCCTACACTCAGCTTGTGGGAGCCATAAAACAAAGATATATACACACATATATGTTTTACCTTTTTCACATAAGAGGTGGCAATACTATTCTCTCTCTTTCTTTCTCTCTCTCTCTCTCTTTTTTATATATATATATATATATATATATATATATATATATATATATATATATAATGAATATGATCTGGATAGGTCCTGGTCTGCCCATTTTCAAGAAACCCAGCTGTTGGTTTAAGTACCAAACACATTTAGTTCACTTCCTTCCAGCATTTATAAACTTGCTAACCCATTACACATTTGTTATCTCCTACTCAACAGACTTGGACGACTTGTGTTTAACGCCACCATCTGCTGCTTCCAGAAGGGAGTGCAAAATGCATGTTTTTTTTTTCGGTTCTCTCTACTCATTCAGGCTTTATTTTTTCTTTTTTGCATTAGAAATTTCTTGAGGGAAGAGCAATGTAACCTGTTTCTCTACATTAAATTAAAAAGACAGTGGTTTAAGTAAAGTTAGAATTATTGTAGAGATCTTATTATATATATTGCATTTATTATAACATATATATAATATATATTTAAAATCCTTACTGAAGTACAAAGACCTCCCAGCTTGATTAATGAATCCCTCTCTGGAGAACTTTTTGCCTCAAAACTCAACAAAAAATATTTCATTGTGCAATCACTGATATAATCCCAACACCAGGGGTCTCATGCATAACGCCGTGCTTAGAATTCGCACTATAACATGACGTAAGCACAAAAGCCAAAATGTGCTTATGCACAGAAAAATCCAGATGCAAGAATCTGTGCGTTTGCCATCTTCCGCGTTCTTCCGCTACATAAATCCCACTCAGCGTGGAAGTAAACGCATGTGCATGCGCCTGCTGTCCTGCCCCAACTCCTCCCAGAATTATGCCTCTTTGAATATGCAAATCAATATGAATAGCCCTTTAGCCCAGCGTTCTGTGAAAAGGCAATGGCAAAAGTATGAGGAAAAATAGAAGAATTTTAGTGAATACCAAATGGAGGCAAAGAAAAACGTACTATTTGTTGGTTTAAACAGTTATATAAGCAACAAAAGGAAGTTGATCGAGTGACATAGCGCGTCGGAGAAACTCGAAAGCTCAAGTTCACAAAATCGCACAGTGCCGAAATAAAAAAGAAATTGTCACATATCAAAGTCGGCGTGAAAAGGCGACTCGTAGCCCACCATCTGAGTGTCATATGAAACCTTAGGGTACAGTGAAAAAAAGCATGAAATGTCAACTTAAATCTCGAAATCTCCACTTTAATCACGTAGTTTATTTTGTCATTAAAGTAGAACATCATAAACTTCTTCTTAAAATCGTTTAACTTACTAGTTTCTCAAATCCTATCTTAACTAAGGTAGCACGTTAAATGCTTGGTTGTGTAATTGATCTTACATGTGCTCTATGTGCCTGAATCACTACGTGCTCTTCCTCCGACAGGACACAGAATCCATTACGTTCGTAATATTACAGCTCTCTGAATAATTAAAATACTGAGAAGTATACGTGATATCATTTTCATGATAATATGAGTTAAAGCATGTTATTAAACATGGGAACACAGTGGCACAGTGATTGTTCATGTCTTACAGTAAGATGCTTGCTGCGCCATGCGAGACCTTCAATGAAATGCTTTATTACAGAAGTACTGTCTTTTTCAAACGTACTAACCCCCAATTCCTGTCCTTACTTTCCTTTCTTCAAATACCCAATCGCCACACAATCAGCTCTGTTATAGACATTAAGCTATCTGTAAGCTTAGAACGCCGATTCTTCAAAACTTTTAAGAAACATCGAAATATCTTCATAATGTTTAATTATTCTATCCATCTATCCTTCCAGTGTCGTGCCAGCCACAGCATGAATACAGCGCGAGGCAGGAACAATCCGTGAACGAAACTCAAGCTCGCTAGCGCTGCGGCACCGTGTAGTTAAAGTTTTATTTGTATAATATAATCAACATATTTTGCTACATTTTATCTTAAAAATGATATCGTCGTCATATGTAAATACGCGCTTTATAAAGTGGCTCAGGTTGTGCAATATTATAACTGTATCATAAGTACAATTACCTCACGGTAACTTGCAAGTACAAACAATTCTACAAGGAGCACTTGATGGACTGATTGAGTGCGTTTAGAGTTCTTGGGATGAAACTGTTTGTGAACCTCGAGGTCCGAACAGGAAAGGCTGTGAAGCGTTGGTCGGATGAGAGCAGTTCAAATAGCGAATGGCTGAGGCAGTGAGTGCTGTATACCGATAATTCTCTTCCGATCGCTGTAGATCTGTAATTCGCTCTCAGATACAGTGATATAAATACTCCGAGTGGTGCAGTGAGAGAAATATGGAAAAAAATGATCCGCTGTGGCAACCCCTAATGGGAGCAGCTGACAAAAGAAGAAGAAGGTGCAGTGAGAGCAGTGGTGGGCCGTCAGGTCCTGCAAGGCCTTCTCTGCTGGCCTAAAAAAATATCTGAATCACAAACTGATGTTAATTATATTTTGTCCATGAATACTTATTAAATAATTCCAAATAGTCTGTCCGCTTCCTTTCATAGCTTTTCCGATGGTTGTGCTGCGCCTGCTTCCAGACATGTATTTTCGTATTAAAGCATTTAACCAATCACATTTCAGCCATCATTTGTTGCCAGGCAGGGTCAAAGTCAAAGAAGTCTGCCCGGAGGCCTTCACAATCCGTTCTGCAGGCCCTCTAACACAAAATAAATGTCGATTAAACTGTTGCTTCAACCAATCAGATTTTGAGTTGGTTTCACTAGGGCCCTCTAGCAGATGTATGGCAACGTCACCGTATTCAGACCCGTTGATTGGATAGGATGGTGTAATATAAAAATCTGAATGAGAGCATCATGGGGCAGCTGTACACATTGGTATGTTTGGCGGTGACCATTCCCGTGTCCACTGTTTCTGTCGAGCAGACATTTTCAGCCCTAAAGCGAATTAAAACTTATGCCAGAAATACGACAGAGCAGGTTTGACTTTCAGCATTAGCTTCGATGGTGATGGAACTGAAGCGCACGGATAATCTGTACGAGTAATTGAACTGTTTTTGAGGAAAGAGAGGAGGATGGATTTTGTTTACAAATAATCTGAATTTTTGGTGAGTAAAATGTTGCGATTTTCCTAAATAATATTGCAAGTTTATGAGTTATTATTGATGTTTTTTATGTGTGTCGCGGGCTGTAGCTGCACTAGAAAGGAACTTGTTCACCCCTGGTTTGTCTGTTCAATAAAAGCATTTATTGTGGCTACAGGAGTTATCTATCTGCGATGCAACTGATCTTTATACTGTATTTCTGCATGTTAAGATGGTTTTTATAACCATAAATTAGTTTTTGAGGGGCGGGTTGATTCAGACGGAGTGCTACTGAAGGCCTAGGTGTGACATGCATGGTCCGCCACTGAATGAGAGTAACAACGCTAAAGCAGTTATGGTATTTACGATAGTTTGACCATTCTGTGGACCATTATATTGTTACAGGTTAATTACAATCAGATGCATTAAATTTATGAACGATATGCGGTTAATTTCAGTGTATTTGATAAAGCCGCCGTCGTGGATGTGGATCTAAGAAAGGGTAACCACACAGGAACAGTAGCACTGCTTTGATGCTGGGTGCCGCCAGTCTGCAAAACCGAGCGGAGAACTTGCGTACTACAGGGTATGAGGTACCGTGGAAAAGTGCGTGGCTTTACGCCAAGTGTAGGTTTTATACATCGCGATTTGAACGCGGAAATGTTCTTACGCAATGTATCTGTGCGTACGCACCGTTTATTCATGAGGCCCCTGGTCATTCTTATTGTGGAAAGAAGAACTGAGTCTGTCTCGCACATCATTGAGTATAAGATGTAAAGCAGTTCTTGGTGAGGTGCCAGTCCATTGCAGGGCACACCCACTTGCACTCACATAAAGTCAATTTAGAATTGCCAGGTAATTTAAAGTACGTACGTTTTCGAAATATGGGGGGAAAACCAAATTACCAGAAGAAAAACTCATGCAGACACCCGCATAGTCTGCATTTGAATCTCATGTCCAGCTAGACATAGGAATCAAATGGATGATGCTAGATCCATGAGGCAGCTTTGCAAACCCTGCCCAAATATGATGTCACTCTTAGTAATGATATAAAATGCAAATAAAAAAATATATATATTTTTAGCAGTCTCCTTGTTGACTTTACCATGCTTGTATTTGTTTTATGCTTAATTTCAAAGTAAAAGTCAAATAGTAGATAAAAATGTATTAAGAAATTCAAAACACAGAAGTGTCACTATGCATTAACAGTGTGAACGTGTTATAAAATTTTGGAATCAAAGCGGTTTGCATATTTCCAAAAAAAGCAGTTTGCATATTTCCAAACTTCAGTGTGAAAGTGCAGTGTTTGTGATTATCAGTGTACTTCTGGTGCATTGTGTAGTAGTTTGATTAATTAGGGAGTTTTCATTGTATGATCTTTACATTCTGAAGATAATTGTTTCCATACCCTGATATAAACAATACTTAAAATGTTGCAGATTTTTTTTTTACTGTAGGGTGGTGTTTGGTATATTACTTTACAAAGATGTGGTAGGGTATAATTTTCTTTTTATTGCAGTGTGTTTGTTGAGAGAAAGAAAAGCATGAGAGATGCAGTGATTTAGACGATCTGTAGGCTACATTTGCCAGAAACTGTTTTGTTGTTTTGTTGTTCACCATGCAGGCTTGAATCGATCATGGAAATTGCCTTCATTAGAACAACAACAGGTAGCTCCAGCGGCTTACCCAGCTGTCTTATTGGTATGCCTTTAGCTAGCAGCGTTGATGAAGTCATGAAGCCTTCTGGAGTTTCCTCTCTCTCTTCTGCAGCAAGGATGGGAGCATGTGCTGATAGCCTTATCCCTAAACTAACCTCGACTCCTAATTCTGAGAGTGACCCATTCTCATCAGGAAAACTTCACAAAGTAAGAGTCATACAAAATAAGAATTATGTTGGCGGTCTAATGGGAAAGGATAATTCTTTCTCTTGTATTATCTTTTTTTGTGAGACTGATTTTTAGATCTCATTTTGGAAAGAGAAAATCCTATAAGCATCTTCCTCATAAGCAAACATTTATTTATTTAGCTCTTCTTTTACAGTACTAATTTGTAGGAACAATTGAATACTCTGTGTGTTTGTGTATGTGTGTGTATGTGTGATATACAGTACTCAGAATAAATTGGTACACCCAGTTTGAAAATTAAGATTTTTATAAATTTCTCGGTGAACCCCAGAACAATTAGCAGAATGTTGACAAAACTGAATTTTATTAAGCATTTCTTTTATTAACAACTAGGGGGCTTTACCCCCTACTCGCTTCGCTCGCCAACCCCCCAGCCTGCACCACGTGCCAGCCACTTTGCATCTCTGCCGCTCGCATATGTGGATTTCACTTTCACCAAACAACAAATCTTTTAATTCTCGCGGATATGCCTCTTCATTGAGAAGAAACACTACTTTTCCCTGATGGCAACACGAATTAGATGATCTACAAGTCTCCGCCTTAAAGTATAAATTCGAACAATATATTCGATCACTTTTCGCTGTTCCATTATTTCACTGAGTAATTTCCGTTTGTTTGCGCTAAAGCAATCTTTACTATCATTTTTTTGAGACTTTCGAATCTTAGTACTTTCATTTTCTCTAACCTGCTCTGCATGTGTATTGTGCCAACATTTTTGAATTCTTTACAACGTTCTACTTTGTCATCTTCTCTTTGTCTTTTATTTCCGGCCCTGGGCATGGTTAAATCCCTTGGCACAAAGTCTCATCTCGCGGGACTTGAAAGTATCTCTCTGAAAGTCTCGTCTCGTCCCAGGCTAAAAAGTCTGGTCTCATCCCAGGATTTTTTTTCTATAATGGAGAGATTTGAAAAGCTTGGTCACTAACATCATTTGGATAAGAAACTAATTTTGTTCAAATGAGGTGTTGCATAAATTAATACACTCTATAACAAATTCCAGCAACTCTTAATATTTTGCATTGCCCATATTTTTTTTTTTTTTTTTTTTACAACAGCACCAGTCCTTCTAGTCATGGAATGAACGTGTCGACGACATGCTACCATGTTGTCTGTCTTTCTCCATTCTTAGAGAATGAGCTCTTTCTGAGTCTGGATGCTGGAGGGAATGAATTTTCAACCTGTCTTTGTAGAACTCCCCACAGGTGTTTTATTGAGTTGAGGTTGGGTAACATGCTTGGCCACTGAATCGATTTCACTCTGTTCTTCCTCAGAAATGTAGCAGTGGCCTTGGATGTATGTTTTCAGTCATTGTTATATTAAAAGTGTGCATGGCGACTCAGGGCATGGAGAAATGGTAGCATCTTCTCCTTTAGTATTGTGTAATACATCTGTG
Organism: Erpetoichthys calabaricus; assembly: GCF_900747795.2. Classification (NCBI taxonomy): domain Eukaryota; kingdom Metazoa; phylum Chordata; class Cladistia; order Polypteriformes; family Polypteridae; genus Erpetoichthys; species Erpetoichthys calabaricus. The sequence goes on from NC_041407.2 coordinate 21,557,409, forward strand.
AATTCATATAGTAATGCCATGAATGAAGTGCAATTCACTGACACCTGCAGCACTAGTACAATCCCACAGAAGAACACTGCTTTATTAATGTTTTTTGTCATGTGATGTTTCTCTTTCTTGTGGTGCCATTATTTTCAGCATTGAATGGAAGGGGATTTTACTTGTTAAAAACTACCCTTAATGTTCAGTTATTTGGTGGTAAACCTGTGTGATGACTGATTAGACTGTTGTTGAATTCCTGTTAATTACCATTTTAGCTAGTGTTATTCCTAAGACCTTTATTGTTTTCGTACTGACAATTCTCATTTGAAACCAATAAACCAGATTTGCTGGACTGTTTTATGGTATAGGATCCCATATGAAGTATTAATTCTAAAAGGAGACAGACGATTTTTTTTAAAAAATCTTTTGGGGTGTACTCGTTTATACTGAGTACTGTATATAATATGGCTAGAAAATGCATTATTTCTAAAGCAAGGTAGGATGTTTTTTTTCTTTACTTTTCCTTACTTTATATTTGCTTGTTGTTTTGAATCCTTTATTGAATATGAGTTTGGTGGTGAGTTCAGCACCTAAAGTCATTTAATTATTTTTAAAATACAACATAAAAGTCCAGCTATTTTTGTTGCAAGGTTTATGCTAAATGGTTTTATGATTCATTTTCTTTTAGGTATCATCTAAGAAGTTCTCTTCTGAAAGTCATCTCTCTGAGTTTCCCAGTCCAGGTATCTTGTCTGCTAGTGCGAGTTCAATGTCAAGTAAGCACAAATGGCTACAGTACCCTGTTAATATCTATTGAAACACATTTTTGTAATTTGCACCTAGAAATGTTAAGCAAGAATGAAATCGTAAAAACTCTGAAAGCATCTCATGGTGCTCTTTATCCTGTCTGTCTGTGAATGACCTTGTACTTTATTCGGACAAGATATAGCTCAACAAAAACATTTAGGAGTCCAACTTGGCAAAAGGAAGTATTGCCCCTGAAATTAATTGTGTCTTCTGCTTTTACTTTATTACACTTTTACTTATTAAACGTAAACCATGTGAATTTACAGCATAAACTCTTATGTTCCAATGCTTCATGAATGAATAAAAACAGCAGGTATCATAGTTTTGGAATACTATATTGTGGTAAAGATACAAAGCGTTTGTCCAGATCAAGATTTTTCTATTCTGAGAGCTTTACAGTCACCCAAGGAGCTCCACTGGGCGCTGTACTGGGTCCACTCTTGTTCATCATTTATCATCTCACACTCGGTAATATTTTCTGGCATCATGGTTCATTTGACATGCTGATAACACTTTATTTATCCACCAAACATATATACACTTTTCCACCTGACATCCTGTCACCAGGACTTAAAGATCTGGATGACAATTATTTTCCTTAAGCTAATCAGCAGTAAAACTGAATTATTGATCTTAAGCTGTAAATGAGTACTCGCTAAGTACAACAGGGTCACACTGTACTTTGATGACTGTACCATACCAATTTCCACCAAGGTTAATGGCCACTCCTGAACTGTCTTCTGCCACACTTTGAATATTACTAGAATTCTTCCAGCCTAGATACAATATAGCACTGAAGTGTTAGGCAATGCCTTAGTTGCTTGTCACATGGACTACTGTAATGGAATGCTTTCTGGCATCCGATTAAACTCCTTCACAGATTACAGTTCATTCAAAACTCTGTCATGATCATCAAGTACACCAAGATAGCAGATCATTCTACACCTCAACTGATTTGACTTCATTTACTCCCCATGGGTCAGATCAACTTCAGAATTTTTCTCCTCAAATTTAAAGCGTTACATAACATGGTACCAGCTACATCAATATACTCCTCCAAATTTATACTTCTGTTCTTTCCCTGTGATCCTTATCTTCAGGTTTACCAACTGCCCCCACTATTAACCTCAGTACTATGGATCCTAGGGCCTTTTCTCTTGTTGCACCGAAACTCTGGCACACTTTACCCTCCCCCATTCAGAATATGAACTTTATTACAAACTTCAAAACTGCTTTAAATACCTGTTTATTCTGACATACTTTTGCACTGTGAGCCAATAATTCTGTATGATATCTGCTACTTACTGTTGCCCATAATTGCTCAGTTCATACCGATTTCACTTTTGATAAATGTTTATTTATTGTTGCTAATTGTTTTAATTTTTACTGTTGTTTTATTACCGTGGATCTTTCTAATGGTCTGTGAGGTGACCTTTGAGTATTATGAAAGGTGCCTTAAATACAATTTATTATTATTATTATCATCAGCAATTTCTCAACAGTCGTGTATCAGTGCTCACTTGTGATTAGATTTTCATTTTTGATCGCATTATGTGTTTAATAACTGAATTGAGCTTCATTTCACGATATTTATTGGATATTGTACATGTAGTACATTTATTTTGTATTAACATGTAATTAGTTTTGCAACTCTGACCTGGGATCTGTGTTTATAAAAAAAAAAATGAAGGTGGGAATCTGCAGGTTGGTGGAGCCAGGCATGCTAGAGTGATGGCGCTGAACTTCCCAGTAGGTTGTACTGAAAAAGAATTAGGAGATGGGTAGAACAGTGAACTGAGCACTGCTCACAAAGACGGTGATTCTCTTGAGGAGTTTTATAACTTTACCAACATCTCATAAAACCAATGTGGACGAAAAAGGCACACTGAAAAGCAGACAGATAATATTTTCTCAATTCACTTTATTTATTCATTCGGAGTCGCAGTAAGTAGAGATTCAAAAGAGTATAACTTATTGCCGCAAACCTCAATTGAACCCTGATCAAAAGCCAGGAGGGGTTTTTTATACTTCAGCATCTCATGATTAATAAGACAGAACATCCTTATCAAAACAGTAAAGTTAAACAATATGTCTGTTGAACTAAGCATTATCTGTGTTTTGGAAGCTAAGCACAGGAGAGACGCCTTTGCATAAACCACATGTACTTTCTGCAGCCTTGTGACCTTGTCCCTGAAACATTCACTCTGAGAAAGGGAAAACAAGAAACAGCTTAGATTTTATTCATGTGGACACTATTTCTCCTGAACCCTGGAATAACATATTTTTGTTAGTTCATAAGCCAAAGCGTCTCTCACTGGCAAGTTAGAAAAATAGTTATTATAAAAATTCTAATTTACTAAACACACAAAATACATGGTGCTGAGGAGAACATTCTTCTTCTACCCCAACAACTGTAGATAGTACAGTTAAAAGCTAATAAACACTTCTTCCAAGGGATTTAAACATTACACCTGTAAGTCAGTCCTTCCTCTACCACACTTCCAGTTGTTCCAGTACATTGAACCTGTTAAAGAAGATGATTGTTGGAAGAAGTCAAGGATATGATAATATTACATTTTGTTTGAGCAGAAGGTATTAATAACATAGCAAATATTTTAGTTCATTAATTAATATTCATTATTATGATACCAGGTTTAGTGTGGAGTATTCAGTGTTACCATAGTGTTTATTGGGACCGAAACTGAAAGTAACATGCCACTTGTTTAGTGAGATAGATAGATAGATACTTTATTAATCCCAAGGGGAAATTCAAATACTCCAGCAGCAGCAAACTGATAAAGAACAACATTAAATCAAGGAGTGATAACAATGCAGGTATAACAGACAGACAATACCTTTGCATAATTTTAGCGTTTACCTCCCCCCGGGGTGGAATTGAAGAGTCGCATAGTGTGGGGGAGGAATGATCTCCTCAGTCTGTCAGTGGAGCAGGACATTGACAGCAGTCTGTCGCTGAAGTTGCTCTTCTGTCTGGAGATGATACTGTTCAGTGGATTCTCCATTATTGACAGTTATAATTGCAACAGCTGTTTCAACTGAAAAATTACCGCCCCAATCCACTCCGTAAAACCTTATTGATTCTTACCTAGGCACCAGCCTTGCCCCAAACCATCCTCCAAAATATTTTTTCGGTTATATTAAAGTAATGTATAATCATATCTCTTTTAAATTCATATATCTGATTATTGATCTGAATTTATGTAAACAAGATGCATAGGGGACAGGAGAGAAATTATAGTGAAATTAAATAATTCACTGCAGTTTTGCTGCTTCAATTTAATAGTCCATGCCTTACAATTCACAAAGATATACTTAAATAATTACTTTACATTTGATGCTTAGATTATAAAATCAGTGCCTAAAGAGTGAACTAGATGGTTCCCCTTCAAAAGCAAGTGGCACAAGCTGCTCAAAAGCAGCACTTAGACCAAAAGAGGTAGGTGCTCAAGAACCATCCATCCCCAGCATATGCCTGTTGTTCCTCTCTGAATTCTGCTTCTTATTAAAAGCTGTGCAGTACTTTCTTTCCCAAATTGTTTAACCAAGGTAGTGCTTTGGTCCTGTCTGTAAGCTACAGTCACACATTTCCTGCAGTAAAATGTGAAGTAAAGGCAGCTTCACTTGGGCTAATTTGTACAATAAAAATGTAATTCATGCAAAACTGAAGTGACCTATAACAAAACATATAATTTAAGCTATAACATGGCCTCGTGGTGCATATCATTGTCTTTTTAGGGTATATCAAAACATACGAAGAGAGCAGATATCTTTCTTCTTGTTTTTTGTTTGTAAATATTTTAAAGACCTTAACTAGTACCGTGAAAAACACTCTTCTGTCAAATAGCTTGGGGTCTTAGGTTTAGTAGGGGCAACGTGTTTTTTTTCTCAATTAAAAAAAAAATCCCATAATGATAGCCTTTTTCTTTTTTCCCTGCCGGGTAGGTTGCTATGGAGACCACACACTCACTGCTAGCAATGGCAGGCAGAGATGAAAAGGCGTTCAATGGAAATTCTAATTGTTCTATCCATGTATAGCTGGCCTCATCATCCTTAGCCCTCGCCTCTACCAGTTCCCAAGCCTTTGTTTTCCTCCATGTAGATTTTTCTTTTCTCAGAGGTTTGCATCCCCATTTTCCTTCATCCTAATATACAAATAGTTCTGCTTTATACTCCGGAAATAAAAATGGAAGGCCTTCAGCAATGTAGATCACTATTGCCTTTGTTTTGCAGGCATTTTGTTAAGTAGAAACTGTTTTGTTCTTCCTCCTGATTTATTTCCCCACCTAAATTCACTGTTCATTTTTGTGTGTTTATTTTATTTATAGAGCTACATACAAGTTATTAGCTACATACAAGTTATTTCATGTTTTTAATGTTTTGATGATTTAATTGAAGAGCACCCTCCTTGCATCATTTCTCATCTGGAATGATTGCAAGGAAACTTGTACAGTATATCAAACATGGTGTGTAATCAGATATGATTAGGATGTGGATATAAATCTAATCAACATTGGCCTAATCCTCCTGCATGCAATTTTTATGCAGGGTAACTTATTGGTAAGGTTAGGACCCCTAATGTTGCCTCCTGAGCCCTGCAAAGTCTTTAAAGGGCTAAGTTTACAAGCTGTCATACCAGTGAGCCATCTGCTATCCTTTTGTTGACTTTGAAATTGTCTTGCCTGTTACCTTCGTAGGACTGTTGTCTCCAGTAAGGCTCCAATTTTATTCCACTATTCTCGGCTAAGTATCACTTCTTAAAGCAGTCAGCCTGGAGAACTTTTGGGGTCTTGCCAGCTCAGACACTTGTATCTCTGTTAAGAGGATTAGTATGCTTAATTAAAGCTGGGTTCCCTGCTTTCTAAAGCCATCTAAAAGGAATATATGTTTCATATCTTCTCAGTATGAAGGGTGCAAGGATTCCTTTCCAGGATACACACAACAATGACAAGGTCTGTTGTCACTTGTGGCATCTGTCTTTGTATATTGGCTTGTAGAGCTGCTTTTTCACTGCCTGTGCGTCTGTCTGACTATTTTTAAAAGCACCCTCCAAACTCCCAGTACTTATTCTAGCCCTTTGCCATTGTTGTCACATTCATGCACCTAACAACCTTGTGCCACGCAAGACGCTATTTACAAAGACAACAAATAACTGACGGTCTTAAATCTGAATACATCAGCACATATAATGATATAGTTAATAAAATGCAAATAAAAAACAAAAGGTTTTATGTTAAAGTTGCCTAAAACAAATAAAAATTATTATTCTTCACGACGTGTGTTTCTGTTCAGCAGCATATAATCACAGATCAGGCTGCCTGTTTTTTGTCAGAGACTGATCATTACAATCCTTGCATGCATTAAATATACAAACATGGATTTCAAAATTAACATTAAATAGGACAAATTCCAAATGTATCAGACTGTTAAGTGGAAAAGTTAAAAATCTTATTTTCATCTTTTAAGAAGTACTTAAAGTAAGTGCACTCTACCAGTCAGTATAATGCCAACTTAGCTAGGTTATAAGTGGACTGCACTGCATTATTTTGATTTAGGTGTCTTTTGGCAAGTTCAAGTTAACATTTACTGTCAGGTGTACATAGTATATTGAAATTTTTTACTTGTGTGTCTTGCAATACAGTGATCCCTCGCTATATCGCGCTTCGCCTTTCGCGGCTTCACTCTATCGCGGATTTTATATGTAAGCATATTTAAATATATATCGCGGATTTTTTGCTGGTTCGCAGATTTCTGAGGACAATGGGTCTTTTAATTTCTGGTACATGCTTCCTCAGTTGGTTTGCCCAGTTGATTTCATACAAGGGACACTATTGGCAGATGGCTGAGAAGCTACCCAACTTACTTTTCTCTTTCTCTCTCTTGCGCTTTCTCTGATCCTGACGTAGGGGGTGTGAGCAGGGGGGCTGTTCGCACACCTAGACGATAGGGACGCTTGTCTAAAAATGCTGAAAGATTATCTTCACGTTGCTACCTTCTGTGCACCTGCTTAGTGAAGCGACATGCTGCACGGTGCTTCGCATACTTAAAAGCTTGAAGGGCACGTATTGATTTTTGCATGTTTGTTTTTCTCTCTCTCTCTCTCTCTCTCTCCCTGCTCCTGACGGAGGGGGTGTGAGCTGCCGCCTTCAACAGCTTTGTGCCGCGGTGCTTCGCATACTTAAAAGCTTAACAGCCCTATTGATTTGTTTGCTTTCTCTGTCTTTATGACAGTCTCTGCTCCTGACGCACACTCCTTTGAAGAGAAAGATATGTTTGCATTCTTTTAATTGTGACACAGAACTGTCATCTCTGTCTTGTCATGGAGTACAGTTTAAACTTTTGAAAAAGAGACAAATGTTTGTTTGCAGTGTTTGAATAACGTTCCTGTCTCTCTACAACCTCCTGTGTTTCTGCGCAAATCTGTGACCCAAGCATGACAATATAAAAATAACCATATAAACATATGGTTTCTACTTCGCGGATTTTCTTATTTTGCGGGTGGCTCTGGAACGCAACCCCCGCGATGGAGGAGGGATTACTGTATAGACAAAAAGACAGACACATGAGCATTTAAAAAAAAAAAAAATGCAGCATGCATCTTTACATAGAATGAAACTAATATATATATATATATATATATATATATATATATATATATATATATATATAATAATGTGTGTGTGTGTGTGTGTGTGTGTGTGTGTGTAAATATATAATTATGTGTGTATGTATATTCTCAGCAGCTTCACACTAGGTCCATGTAAGGGAAGGCAGTGCAGGCTGAATGCATAAGAAATAGCCATGTGCAGCAGCTCTGATCAAATCAATCCTTAAAAAGCCCTCCAACAGTCAGAAAACATACATGAAAGATTTATTACTACTGTATATACAAGGGGTTTCTAAAAATTGTTGGATGACAAGTTCATTTTAGTGGCTCAAAGATTGGAACTCTGTAATCAGAAGTATATATACTGTATATATAAATAATATGCCAGTTGCTGGAATATTGTTACCTTATTATACATCTTCCGAGCCCCACCTTACTAATCCACCCTTACCTTACAAACTCCCTCTCCATCCCCTCCCTTCACCAGCTAAATATTGCCTTTAATTCCTGAATGTTTAATCATCTTCCTCTGGCAAATATACATATTATGACTAGCAGTAATCGTACGACTTATGGATAGAAACTGTCCCTGAAATTACTGTTGTGAATGGTCCTGTACTATTTGTCCAAACAGAGCAGTAGGATAAGTGACTGTGTAGAAGGAGTGACGTCTTTAATAATATTTTTTGCTTTTCTGAGACAGTAATATTTTGTACCAGTGTTTGCAGAGATTTGCAATTCTTCGTTGAACAGATGCTATACCAGTGTGTTATACAGTTGATGAGGATAGACTGCATAGAACACCAGTAGAAGTCAGTCAATTTTTTACATGCACACACATAATCAAGCTAAGTTGAATAACCTGATTAAGGCAGAAGCCTGGTCTCTTAATAATCCGTGTTTACAAGTGCAAGTAATATTCTGGAGTTTTCCTTTGTTAAAGCCTGTGATAATTGTGTTTTATAAATATGTTAATCAAATTTTTGCTTTATTAAAAGGTTTTTGTTACCAGATTGCATACAACAAACTCATTTCTGCTTGGCTGTGTGACTGAGCCCTGCAAAGGACCCTGTACATATGGTTCTTGCCTTACACCCAGTGCTGCTAGATTAATTAGAATGCAGATATTTTACATCAGTAAGATAAGTATTGCATTAGGTTACTTGTTACTTTAAAAAGTAATCATACTACGTAATGAACGTTACTTTTAATTTGTTATTGTACTGCCTTTGAGATTGTGTTGCTGAGCTTAGCCATGTACTGAACATTCAACCCATCAACATAATTTTAGTGATTTTGAAATATTGAAACAGATTATTTCAGCCAGGAGAGGGTTTACATTGCCACATAATTGGATTATTTGCAGAAACATCTACCTCCAATACCCTATTTCTCTAATTGGAATAAGGGTTTACATGGCATTTTAGAAATCAGGTTTCTGTGAATAAATCAGGTTAATATATATAAACATGGTAAGTGAAAGCAAATGGACAAATCCAAGCTTTCTTCAGACAAATGGTTAAGTAAAGACATTGGTGAGGCTTCATGTGATTGCCTACTTCACTTCATCAGTGATGATAAAATACAATCCAATCCAATTTATTTTTGTATACAGTGAGCCCTCGCTATATCGCGCTTCGCCTTTCGCGGCTTCACTCTATCGCAGATTTTATATGTAAGCATATTTAAATATATATCGCGTATTTTTTGCTGGTTCGCGGATTTCTGAGGACAATGGGTCTTTTAATTTCTGGTACATGCTTCCTCAGTTGGTTTGCCCAGTTGATTTCATACAAGGGACGCTATTGGCAGATGGCTGAGAAGCTACCCAACTTACTTTCTCTCTCTCTCTCTCTCTCTCTCTCTCTTGCGCTGACTTTCTCTGATCCTGACGTAGGGGGTGTGAGCAGGGGGGCTGTTCGCACACCTAGACGATACGGACGCTCGTCTAAAAATGCTGAAAGATTATCTTCACGTTGCTACCTTCTGTGTGCAGCTGCTTCGTGAAGCGACATGCTGCACGGTGCTTCGCATACTTAAAAGCTCAAAGGACACGTATTGATTTTTGACTTTGTTTTTCTCTGTCTCTCTCTCTCTCTCTCCCTCCCTGCTCCTGACGGAGGGGGTGTGAGCTGCCGCCTTCAACAGCTTTGTACCGGCGGTGCTTCGCATACTTAAAAGCCAAACAGCCCTATTGATTTGTTTGCTTTCCTCTCTGTTTCCTTTGAAGAGGAAGATATGTTTGCATTCTTTTAATTGTGAGACAGAACTGTCATCTCTGTCTTGTCATGGAGCACAGTTTAAACTTTTGAAAAAGAGACAAATGTTTGTTTGCAGTGTTTGAATAATGTTCCTGTCTCTCTACAACCTCCTGTGTTTCTGCGCAAATCTGTGACCCAAGCATGACAATATAAAAATAACCATATAAACATATGGTTTCTACTTTGCGGATTTTCTTATTTCGCGGGTGGCTCTGGAACGCAACCCCCGTGATGGAGGAGGGATTACTGTAGTCCAAAATCACTCAAGAAGTGCCGCAATGGGCTTTAACAGGACCTGCCTCTTGACAGCCCCCCAGCCTTGACTCTTTAAGAAGACAAGGAAAAACTCCCAAAAAAACCCTTGTAGGAAAAAAATGGAAGAAACCTTGGGAAAGGTGGTTCAAAAAGACTCTTTCCAGGTAGGCTGGGCGTGCAGTGGGTGTCAAAAAGAAGGGGATCAATATAATACAATACAATACAATACACAGAACAGAACAAATCCTCAATACAATACAAAAATATAAAAAATATAAAAAACAATATAAAAAATAAAAAAAATTACAAGTATGGAGCAGAATTTAACAGTAGATGATATCCTATAATATGTTTTGAATTTGTTTAGAGTCCTGAATGTTAATGTTAATTAATGTTGTCTTATTTTAATTTCTTATTTTGTCTTTTATTTTTCTTCTCTTCATTATGTAAAGCACTTTGAGCTACTTTTTGTATGAAAATGTGCTATATAAATAAATGTTGTTGTTGTTGAAGACCTCCACCATCAAGCTGCCTCCCCCATTTGGCCATTCCACTGCTGAAACAGCGGTGGGCCAACCAATCCAATAAAAGGACCCCTCTACCCCACAATTCCTGCAATCCTCCATTAGAGATGACTTTACCTTAGGCAGGCAAAACAACTTGGCAGGTGGGCTGTGGCACCAAGTGCCACATTTGAGTACCGAGAAGAGAAACAGAATAGGTGAGGGTTAGTAACAAATTATAACTATCATGTTACTTATGTTTTAGTGCTAATCACTAACAACAGAGATGCAGTCTGTAGAGTTAATCTGCAGCTCTAGTCGGGATATGCTAAACTGAAATAGTGAGTCTTCAGCCGGGATTTAAAAGCTGAGACTGAAGGGGCATCTCTTATAGTAGCAGGCAGACCATTCTACAGTTTAGGGGCCATGTAATCACTCCTGTGATCACTCCTAGGAATGTAAAGCTGCTGACCCACTCAACACCATCACCTCTGATATATATGGGAATGTGGTCTGTTTTCTGAAGTCTTTGACCAGCCCCTCAGTTTTGCTGAAATAAAGGGGGAGACTGATGTTCTGGTACCGCTGAGCCACCTGGTAAACCTCATGTCTGTGTGTTGTGTTGTCATTGTTGGTAATTATGCTTATGATGGTGGTATCATCAGTAAATTTAATGATTGAGCTGGAGCTGTGTTTAGCTGCATCATAATAGATGATCAAGAAGCACTAAAGGGGGCTTAACACAAGACCCTATGGAGTGCCTGTTTGTAAAAGTCAGTGTAAAGGATGTGAACCTGTCAATCCACACATGCTGTGATCTGGAAGTCCAAAACTCAATTGCGGAGGATGACACTAAGTCCAAAGTTGAAGAATGTGATGGTCATCTTTGCTGGTATAACAGTAGACACTTTTATATGGCATCCTTTCTTCAAAACCACATTTACGCAAATCTCCTCACAGTATCTCCACACCAGTCCTTTCTCTCAGTTCAGCTCTCTACTTTAGCCCCCTCATTGAAAGTCCACACACTCAAGCTCATTTCATTATCACATTCACCTTTTCTTTGCTGTTAATCACCAGCATAAGATAACTAGCATACAAAACCTCACATTATCTTCATCACATTATCAATGTTATATATAACAAGAAGATCAAACCCATGGTATTGCCCCATGTTAATGCTTCCTCATTCTTTGGTCATTGTGAGGTGGGAAGTAATTATCCACATCTGACTTTTGCTTTGCCCACCTTATTAGCTGTCACGTCACAGTGTCACATGTCTATTCCAGATCTTTAAATGTTTAAAACAGTTTGATTTCTAGCGCAGAAAAGCAATCGCAAACTTGAATTTTGTTGCATGATAATTTCCCCAGAGATGTTTTCTTAGCTTTCCCTATAACTCTTTTCTTTCTGATCAGTGAAGGTTACTGAGTGAATACTATATTTCCTATTACTTCATCATTTGGTATGACCTACACGCCAGTCAGTTGTTATCCTTTTCCCCATTGGGATGAGCATACTTTTTAATATGCTGGAATTCTCACATTTGTTTGTACAATGCACTGTGGTTCTTGAGCACTAAAATCCAAAATCTTCAGCTGCCTTCGCCATTTTGGATGCCACTCCATTTGTACTTGCTTAAAACCTGTACTGTTTTACGGTATACTGTATATTCAATTGTTTGCAACCACTTACTTCATGGTATACTTTTGGATGTTTTGTTTAAACTGTGTATTGTCTAAATTACTATGTACAGTTCTAGATACCCCACTCAAAATAAGACACTGGTGCTCTGGAAGCTAGAGGAGATCATCCAAATGCAATTCTTGACTAAAAGACATGTCCTGCTCTGACATAAGGGAATTAAATCTGTTTACACTTGAGCAGAGAATATTTTTGGCTACCTAAATAAGGACATTCAAAATACTGAAAGGTATCATTATAAATCATTCAGTAAAAGGCTTTCAATTCATTAGTTAATCACATAACTACATACTGCTAGAAATTAAGGGTAGGTACATTTAAGATGAAGGGCAGGAACTAGAAGTACTTCTTCACTTCTTTAAACAAAGGGCATGTCAGTCTGGAATAAATGAGTCATGTATTTTATGCAAAAACCTTGACAACTCATTAAAGGTTTTGGGGTTAAATATTAGAACAGCTTAGCTGTAACCAAGTAAATGAGCATAATGGACTAAATTGACTCCACTTTTTTGTCAGCCTTCTGTTTGTTCTTTAGCACAAAAAATGTTTTCCTGTGAAATGTTTTTGGGGGTTCTGGATGTAAAGCTTTTGTATAATAAAATCATCACAGCTGCACTAGTAAAGAAAGTATCTTTTTGGCTGTACTACATTTGATTTCAGGTTAGAATGTAACTTTTTTTTATTCTTATTTATTTTGTAGGTTTAAGTACTTGTGATAAATGTGTGCTGGTGAAAACCATTTTAAGAAATATGTAATTGGTTTATGTTAGTATATAATGTGCAGCATTATTCCTATCATGATTTCTAAAATACATATGGATAAAATTTATGTATTAGCAGTGAGCAGTGAGGTATCTTGACCCAGTCATTGCTTGGGTCTCAAATGCAGCGAATTCTAGGCTACATTATTATTCCTATCAGTTAGGCAGCTGTGAGTGCAGAGCTGGGTACTTTAAACGCCTACTCCATCCTTCATGTTATAATGCAAATGACATATGGAGCGGGTTTTGATGTAAGCTGCCATTTTTAATGTAGGCGTGCGGTTGGCACAATTCTTTAATGCCTATTATGCTTGTGTGTGTGTGTGTGTGTGTGTGTGTGTGTATATATATATATATATATATATATATATATATATATATATAATATGTATTTTGTGAAGCTTTTAGTGCTCAGGGGCTGTTTTGCTGCAGTTTGTATCTCAAACCTTATTTTGTCATTGGAATGGATTTTGTATGGATCAATACAATGCTGCTTTATGATTTCTACATGAAGTGGCGTAAATCTCTAAATAGATTTGTGAAAGCAGTCTCTAGATTTTTTTTTTTTTTTTTTATTAATGTGGGTACTCTACATTTACTAAGGAGAATTTTAAAGTTTACACTTCTTTGATCTACTCTAAAGGCCTCCATCAAGCTGAGCCAATCAATTTAGCCGTGTGAAATCATTTTCCAAGCTCAAGTAGGCTCTTCTAGAAAGCTAGCTGTGTGGTGACAAATTGCAAAGAATATGTTCAGGAGTGTAAGATCATAAATTGAGAATAGCAGCCTAGGGCCTGGAACATTTCCAGTGTAGCCTTGGAGGGAAAAATGTAATTTTGTTTTTTTTTTTTTTTTTTCTCTTTCTAACATGCTACGCCCTAACCATTATCATTATTTAATCAAAACTGCCTCATTGAAAACTCTTAGTTTTTGTCACTCTTTGCCATACCTGCAGGGAGCATCATCAGAGTCCTGTGAATGTTTATTTCAAATGAATCCCTTAGATTCTTATCAGTAATTTTCTCTCTCTAAATCTGTACGGCTGCACAGTTGTTTTTACTCCCACGTGCAGTGGTTGCTGTGCTTTCCATACTGTATAATGCATTTTAAAAGTAGTAATGATTGTTGCAAAATAGTTCTAACTAGTTATTGCTACAAACTCTTCAATTTCTAGGAAGTAGCATTTTAAAGTGTCTTCCAGTTTTGCTCCTGGATCTACCCAATTAACACACTCAATGCTCTTGTCCCTTGGATTTCACAGGAAGCTATTGTATAGTGTTGTGAAACTGTATAAATATCAAGTTTTTATACACTTCAATTAAAGAATATTCATTTTTTATATGTTGCTTACCCCATGTATTTATCTAACCCCATGCAATATATCGTCCTTTATCCATCTATTTGGTCAAAATGTGCAGATTGTGTAATTCTCACAATATTGTACATTTGAATTGAAAATCTACCTCTCTCCCTCATTAACTGGGCAAGAGTCTTATCTTCAATTCAAACGCACAGGATTGTGTGAATTATATCTTTCTTGTTGACACTCAATGCAGAGTTTTCAGGAAGTAACTCTTCATAATATTTTAGTGAAAAATGCCCACATTTTGCAAATTTTGACCAAAAGAATGGATAACTGACATGCGGGTTGTGCGATACAGGTTACGTGAGAACTTATTTTTCTTTTTTCCATGGATGTTTTTCATATTGTTTACTGTTGCCCAAGAGTGGTCACAGCAGGATTCTGTTTAGTTTGAATCTTCAATGAAAACATGAGAATTTTTTTTTCTGTTCACCACTACAAATGACATGGAGTAAGTAACATATAAAAAAGTAATTTTTGGGGGGAGTTCCTCTTCAGAGTTTTGCGCAGAAGTGACCAAATCTTAGAGAAAACAGCAAATTCTCTTGAAAGTAAATACCAGCAATAGTAACCCCAACTCAAACAAGTTTTTTCTTCATGTGGATATTTTGTAGAGGTATGTAATAGAGCCTACCATATGGAAGATATTTGCTCTGTCCTGGATCCTGGATTTTAAATCTAAAACAATTAAACTAGACAAAAGATTAGATTTAGGTATGTATTATGTTTTATTTAAAAGGACATGCATATGGAATTGGCTTTTTTAAACTATAGGAATTTCTAAACATGCCTCTCTCAAAACATAGGATTTTACACTTTCTTTAAAACATTACAGCTTTTACAAAAAGTCTCCACTGTCATTTGAACCAAAATAATTAGTATTTTGTCATGCTGATGAAATAGGGGGTTTGTCATAACTGCCTTTAAAACTCATTGCAGTACAGTTGGTCTGAGCACTAGCTGCTGTGTTGTCTTATCCTATATGGAGTAGGCTCTGTATGCTGCAGCATGTTCCTGACCTAGATTACTATAAGGTGGACCTAAAGATGGCTGCCTTTGCAGCAGCAGGTGTGGGCATTCAGTCAGCTTCCATGTGCCCATGTATAATGCTGCAAACATTTTATATAAGTACATTTTATATATGGAATTGTGAATCGCATGCATTTTCTACAGGAACTATAATGGGAAAGACAGTCTAAAGTTTATGGTAATGCTTTTATTTCAATTGCTATCTGTTATAGTACCTTTAAATATTTATATGAGACAGTTCCTCCTGTAAGAGTCATCATGACATTCTTGCCATTCTTTGTGGTCTGGTAATTTAAAAGTTGGAATTTTAAAGCAGAGTTCAATTTTCACTACTGATGCGGTGTATGACCCTGAGGAAATCCCTTAATGTCAGTCAGTCAGTCATTTTCCAACCCTATATCCTAACACAGGGTCACGGGGGGTCTGTCAGTGATCAATCCTCTACTTCTGCCTCAGTAGCCTGTGATTTTTTTCCCATCTCTGCCACATGCTTCGACTTTCAGCAGTAGTGTAGTGACCTTCCAGTTTAAGTGTGTATTTCTTTTTGGCTTGTCTAATAGCTCTTTGTAGATCATATCTGAATATTTTGTACTCGCTGGAATTGTGGACCTCTGAATTAATCCATGGTTTATTGTTATTACCAGATGTGTTTGAATGGCACAATAAAAATCGTGCAGGTGCTTATGTACATTTTGATGCTTCCACACAACAGGCTGAAATGTTGGAGGGCAGTTGTTTGGAGGCGCTCGTCAGTTTCATGAGGGTTTTTGCTTTTCATGGTCTCAAAGTCCTTTTCCCACAAAAAGTGAGGGATGACTATATCAGATATACCACTTGTGGGAGATATAGACCACATCTTCACTAAATGCTACAACCACCATAATTGACTTGAACATTGTATTCTATGCTGTCACCAACAGTAAGTCGCTCAGTGCACCGCTCCTACTCTTTTTCTTTTTGTTGTCCTTCAGAAAGCAGACAGCCCAGGAAGCTGAAGTCAGAGCCACTAATTCTGCTGCCTAGAAAAAGTTCTCCATTAGCCAGTTGCAGATTTGGCTGCCTTATCTGTATAACATGGCTTTCCTAAACATCACCTCTCTATCCTGACAGTGCAAGAATTGGTGACCTTCAAAGATTGAAACCCATTGTCTCAGTAGAGACCAACTACTCTGAATTGGTGGTTGATGTATTTTTGTGAACAGAAGTCAGGGGTTTTACCCTACATTGTACCACTTAGCTGTGAGTTGTTAGTATCACCTCACCTTTCTTAAACCTCTCCTGAGGGACCAATCCAGAGTAAGAGAGAGAGCATCTTTGATCAAGAAGCCTAGTTCTAAGGTCAATACTGTAATAAGATGCAAGTCTGTCTATAACCTGCTAATAAATTTTCCACCTCCAAAAGGAGCTTAGACTGTTTTGAACTATTTTTCGATTGTTAGATTGTAGTAATGCGCATATTTGCTCCACACATGCATGTAACCTGATCCTGTTACTCCACTTTGGACATCTGTGTGATTCTCTCCACCCCCACCAGGCCTCTTATCCCATAGTCCCCCACCTTGCCCCTCAACCGGGTTTAGTCTCTGTAGGCTATGTGCTTATCTGTGATCACCAAATATAGACCTTGGTCTAGAGGTGGATCCCAGAATCTCTATTCCAGGCCAAGCTTACTGAGAGCCATCATAGGATTCTAATTTTTGGATCACTCTATGTCTGAACCCACATTTGTACCAATTTGTGAGAAATGATTCTATAATAGACATGAATGGCTACTGACAACCTAGGTTTCAGTTTCATTGAGAGATACAATTGTAAAGTTAGATGAATGTGTAGTTTTACCTAGATTATAAACTGTGACTCATATTCTTAATTTTCCATCTCCTTTTCATTCGATGACATGAAAATGACTAAACAGAAACAATTGTAAATCCTAAATGTTTAACTTTTAAGCTTCTTCTAGGAAAAGCATCAGTCATGTTTGACTGCAGAGAATATTTTTGCTTCCACTAAATAGCTTCTTGTCCTGACTTTGAGTATTCTTTCTATCTTGCCTCTTGAATTGCACTGGTGAGTCTGTATGTTGAATATACAGTGCATCCGGAAAGTATTCACAGTGCATCACTTTTCCCACATTTTGTTATGTTACAGCCTTATTCCAAAATGGATTAAATTCATTTTTTTCCTCAGAATTTTACACACAACACCCCATAATGACATGAAAAAAGTTTACTTAAGGTTTTCGCAAATTTATTAAAAATAAAAAAACTGAGAAATCACATGTACATAAGTATTCACAGCCTTTGCTCAATACTTTGTCGATGCACCTTTGGCAGCAATTATAGCCTCAAGTCTTTTTGAATATGATGCCACAAGCTTGGCACACTTATCCTTGGCCAGTTTCGCCCATTCCTCTTTGCAGCACCTCTCAAGCTCCATCAGGTTGGATGGGAAGCGTCGGTGCACAGCCATTTTAAGATCTCTCCAGAGATGTTCAATCGGATTCAAGTCTGGGCTCTGGCTGGGCCACTCAAGGACATTCACAGAGTTGTCCTGAAGCCACTCCTTTGATATCTTGGCTGTGTGCTTAGGGTCGTTGTCCTGCTGAAAGATGAACCATCGCCCCAGTCAAGAGCGCTCTGGAGCAGGATTTCATCCAGGAAGTCTCTGTACATTGTTGCAGTTATCTTTCCCTTTATCCTGACTAGTCTCCCAGTCCCTGCCGCTGAAAAACATCCTCACAGCATGATGCTGCCACCACCATGCTTCACTGTAGGGATGGTATTGGCCAGGTGATGAGCGGTGCCTGGTTTCCTCCAAACGTGACGCCTGTCATTCACACCAAAGAGTTCAATCTTTGTCTCATCAGACCAGAGAATTTTCTTTCTCATGGTCTGAGAGTCCTTCAGGTGCCTTTTAGCAAACTCCAGGCGGGCTGCCATGTGCCTTTTACTAAGGAGTGGCTTCCGTCTGGCCACTCTACCATACAGGCCTGATTGGTGGATTGCTGCAGAGATGGTTGTCCTTCTGGAAGGTTCTCCTCTCTCCACAGAGGACCTCTGGAGCTCTGACAGAGTGACCATCAGGTTCTTGGTCACCTCCCTGACTAAGGCCCTTCTCCCCTGATTGCTCAGTTTAGATGGCCGGCCAGCTCTAGGAAGAGTCCTGGTGGTTTCGAACTTCTTCCACTTACGGATGATGGAGGCCACTGTGCTCATTGGGACCTTCAAAGCAGCAGAAATTTTTCTGTAACCTGTAACCTTTAGGAACATTTTAAATATAAATAATGGTTAATTAATAAACTAGGCTTACCAATTCTTTTATGCATACAGTGGATCCCATCATAGAATGTCCACAGAGTGTGTTTTTCAGCAGTCGGTTTTATTCAAACTCTTTGTGCATGGGTTATTAATTAACAAAATAGATAATAACCTTCTTTCTCTGTAAAAATCTAAATTCCATTCCCAGCAACAAAAAGCTATCATGTCATTTCCCTGAATTGTCAGTAGCCAGCAAATTAATCACTGCTTAATAATTTCCCTACTGATCAAAGCATTGACTTACAAGGTTTTACATTAACATTATATTGCAATGATGACTGTATTTCTGTTAAGATTGCTTTATTAGGGTATAAGTATTATGAATTAGCACCCACTATTAATTGAAATAAATGGCTTGATATTTTTTACATATCATTTTAGTTTTATTCTACTATTTATCACAGATTTTCATAATACATCTAACATCTCGACCATTATTGTGCCGGACTGTTAGCCACTTAGTGCCAATTTTTAAATATTATTACTAGCCAGGCTCCCACCATCATCAATCAGTTTGGTTTGGTTATTATCACATTCATGTTGATGCATTCTAAATAAATCTTACATCTACCAAATCATCTAATGTTTGTGTACTTAAGCATGGTCACAGTTTTTACATTAACATTTGCATCACCCATGACAAATTTGCTGTTATTATTCCATTGATAGGCATGGGGGTCTCTGAGTATTGGATGGTTCTTGGTTATGCTATTTACTCTTCCTGACAAAACTGGCCAATGCACTATAACCTTCTATAATATTAAAACTGCATTGTTCACTTCTCTAACAGTCCATTCTGATGATTGAAACATTTTGTAAGACAGCTTTGCCTTTGATTAAGCATTTTCTGTTGTTCATCCCTCAGTTTTACTAAACAGTTTTGGACGACCTAAAAAGCTGAGCAATAAGTTTGAGCAAAGTTTGGGAAAAGTGGTCTACCTGTGTGTTTCTTTAAACATTCATTTACAGACCTTCTTTATTACTATGCATTTGTAAAATCACAAGGTCTGATCGATGCGACTTAATTCTTAATTAAGATGGTTTTCCTTAATTTTTTTTTTGTTTTAGCTATATTCATCTATCAAAATGTGACTTAAGTATTTTTTTTAATTATTTTGAATTACCTTTAACTGTACCATTTTGAACTATTTTCTGTAATTTTTTTTTCTACAGTATTTGGTTAGAGTTTAACGGAGTCTAAGCTTGCATTGAATAATTAACAGATGCACTGACTAGCTTTAACACAGTCTGCTAAGGCAAGTGCTTTGCAACAGATTGCAAGGCTGTTCAGCAGAAGATTTGAAGACCTAATATATCCCTCTATCCAAGCTCCCTTCCATGCGATCCTGTATATCTATAACGAGATGTCTACAGGACACCCCTAACATTTGTTCATAACAATTGGATATAACAGTTGTTCTCTGTATTTTTGTGGAAATGTGTGCAAATCTGAACGTGTCTAATTTTTTAGAGATTGCAAGCACTGATTGGTGCTTCTTTGCTAACATTATTGTATTCTAAGTATGAGTATGATTAAACATGGTTATCCTCCATTTAAAATATCATCTTAAAGTGATTAATTCTTTTTTATGTTTGTTGCCTGCATAATAAATAAATTTACAGTACTTGTCCACTCAGTGCTACACTCACCATAGAATCTCAATCATACCCATCTTTGCAGCCTTATAAATACATCTTGCTACTTCGAAGTGTTGACACAGACTTTTGTTTCTGTGTTTTAGTGTTAAATTGTATGCTCTGCTTTCATTTTGAGATTTGAAAAGAAATTAAATATTAGTATGGAAGAGAAAATCATGTTGACTTGCATGCAGATGATCAACTTCAAATTTACTTTTTTTAAAAATTAATGATAGTTGCACCTTTATACTGCTTCTTGTGAACTTGGAAGAAAGCAATAAAAATAAGCTATGGGCTTATGTTGTCAAAAATTACTTTTTTCATATGTTGATGTTTAAAAAGCATGTTTTTTGGAAGTGTAATTCTGATATTTAATAGATTGTTAATGGAATGTGTGCAGTTTAGCCCACTTCAAAATATTTGCATACTTTTTTGATTAAAAATCAAGCAATATACTGTATATAGTGGCTTATAAATTGAACATTCTCAAACGTTCTTAATCCAGTTCATATCTGAAGGGACTGGAGACTGTGTCCTGAAGTTTCCGTATTCTCCCCATCTATGTAGGATTTTCTCTGATATTTTTTCCTTCCACATCTTAAGCCTATGAGTGGTAGGTTAATTGAAAATTTCTGAACTGACATTGTTTGATTGTGACTGGAGGTATATATATGTGTGTGTGTGAGAGAGGGCGATGCAATGATCTTATATCATACGTGTGTGTGTGTATATCATACGTGTGTGTGTATAGTTTTAAAAGGGGTGATACTTCTTTTAGTTCTTACCTCACAAGATACTTGACTTCCTATCCCATCTCATTCCTTAATCTGTTTTTCTTGAAATCCAGTGTTTCCTTGATCACAGACACTGCTTTCCAGCTGTGAAAGTTTTGATTTCCCTAAGAGTAACTGTGTCTATCCATATCTCATTTTTCAATGGTTTTGTGAATATATGCTTTGAGTATAATTACTACTGGCCTTTTTGCTGTTTGTTCAAGCTGTTATATATAAAATTAACATTGTAGTAGTTACTTGATTATGCTGGCCTTTTTGGTAAGTTGCTTTGGGTAAATTCAAATAAATGTAAATGTAAACAGACAGACAGATGACATTTTATTTGTCTGTAGGGGGAAATTTTGTCTTTTTACTGAAGTTCAATAAGCAAATAAATCAATAAATACATTTTATTATATTGTAACAAACACCACCACCCCCCTCCCACCAAATATACACCAGAATGACTAAAAGGAAAAAAAAAAACTAAAAAGAAAAAGTTCAGACTTGAATAAAGATTTAAAAAAGAGTTGTAACAGGTGAGGAATTATAAAAGGCGTATAATCATTGGTTTCTTTTCAGTTGAATGAGTACTTTTAGCCAATGAATTAATGCTAGTGTGTCAGAGGGAAGATGTGTAACATTGTTCATAATACCCGTCAGGTTTTGTTTTCACTCTGTCCTTCGCTACTAGCTCCAGCAAGTCAAGAATGTGTCTAGTGATTGAGCCTGTTTTTTTATTAACTTGTTGATTTGGTGGGCCTCTCCTGAAGTGATGTATCTGCCCAGTACACCACAGTGTAGGAAACTGCAATAGCCACCACAGAGTGGTAGAGCACGTAAAGAATACCATTATCCACATTAAATTAGTGCTCTTGCCTAAGCAAAAAGAGTTTTGTCTGACATTTCTTATATAGTTTCTCTCTGAAACAAAACCATTCCAGATTGTCATGCGAAAGTCAATAGCCAATTCCTTGGTTTTGTTGAGGTTAAGTTACAGACAATTCTTTCTGCAACAGGAAACAGAGTTCTTTGCCTGACTAACTGTATATATCATGTCTTGTTCCCCTTGTCAATATGCCCCATTATTGCAAAATCATCAAAGAATTTCTGCAAGTGACATGACCTGGTTTTAGAATGCATATGGTAATTTTGATCATTGTTTTAATCGTGCCTTGGTGTAATTGCCTATTTATGGTCCCTTTGTTTAGGAATATTTGAACTTTTTGTCTTCCTGTATGTGTCATTGGCTTCAGGAAGGGCATTACCAGACTGGAGAGACTTAATTGCAAAAGTCCTTGCTAATTACAGTCGATCCTTGATATACGACCGGCCTGACATGTGAACAACTTGCTTTACGACCAAAATTTTTGTTCTGAATTACGACCAACATCTTGCGTTACGACCCGAATGCGGTCACGTGTATCCGCTTGTGCGATTGTAAACAAACAGCCGAGAGCGTTTAAATGTCAGTCGGAGCCCAGATACATGTGTTTGTGGACGTAATTTCGGTCAGTGCAGTGATTTATATAATTATTTCTATAATTGCTAAGGATGGAAGCGAAGGTAAAGAAAGCGATCACAATCGAAATGAAGAAGGAAATTGTGTGGAAATATGAGAGTGGCGTTCGTGTGACCGATCTCGCTAATATGTACAGCATGTTGAAATCCACCATCTCGACAATTTTACAAAGAAAAGATTTGTATAAGGAAATTCCTTCCCAACAATGACCACCTTCCATTCCATTCTCCTCCTCCTTCCTTCCTGCAAGCCAAAGATGTCAACTTAAATGGTGAGTACAGTATGAAATTGTTGTTTCTGGTAGGCTAGGCACTTTTTATAACTTTTTGGTTAGTACATTAGAAAAAGTATTGGTGTTTTTGGTAAATTATGCACATTATACAACCCTTTTCTATTAAAAAAAGTTAAGTGTTGCTGTGGGCGGTTCGGAACACATTAAGGGCATTTCCATTATTTCTTATGGGAAAAATAGTCTTGACTTCCAACCAACTTGAGTTACAACCAGCCCTCGTGAAAGAATTGAGTTAGAGTAGAGGTAGCTGTCTTTATCTTTAAAATGTTGTGAGAAATGTGCAGTATAGGTTTTAAAAAGCATACAGGTAACACAGGAGAAAAGAACAAATAGGACAACATTACAGAGGTTGAATTTTTTTTTTTTTTTTAAGAATGTGTGACATGGATATATCACTGTTGCACTTTTTGCATACTTGTTAAACTTGACATGGAAGTTTGGACTTGCAAAAAATCACACTTTACATAATCAGGAATTAATTGAGGTGAAAAAATGTTTGCCTTTTCCTTCTTTGCCATTTGTTTCTCAGTTGTAATTTATATTCCTACTCCATCTTCTGCTGTTGGCAAACAGCTGCCAGACGCCTACCTTTTACAAATTAATCCCACTGTCTATTATTTGGCCGATTCATTATTTCTAACCCCTATGTTTATTTATTTTGATTTGTGCACATATGTGTGTTTGTGTGTGTATGACTCAGTTGTATTCTGCATGTGTGTCTTTTTATATTTCCTCTAGGTTTATGTTAAAGCTAATTGTACAGAATTGGCACACTGGTACAAGCCTAGGTTTGCAGAGGTTAATTTGGAGAGTGTTTTTAAATTTTATCAGCAGCAGTCTAGATATGTACTGTTGAGGATTAGATTAAAGCACAGCATTAAAGGAAAGTAGCAATCTACTTTGAAAAAATGTTAATCTTACTTGTGAAGGTCCTAAGTAGTATTTTTTCCCCAACTGATCATTTTATTGCATCTTAATAACACTTTTAATGTAAACCCTACCCTAATTTTAAACCTCTTTACATATCCTGTATTTCTTGGTTTGAGGATACTTGGATGCATTCACACAGAGTGCACAACCACTTGGCTAACGCATTGTATTTTGGAATATAAACAAAAGAACAGATGTGGACTAAAAAGATAGTGAACAAAAACAGAGCCTCTTTTAGAATAACTTTGCAGTTTGCACAAATGCTATATTAAAAAGTCTAAGATATTTTTCCTAGTGTATGTAAAAATTGTCAAATGGTTTTAAATGGAGCTGAAATGTCAGATTTATTCACAAGCTGTGCTTTGAAAGGCACCACAACAGCTGCAGAGAAATTACAAAAAGCCTCTGTCACACTAGTCCTCCAGCTAAGAGTGTAGCACACAGTTTTGCATTTCCACTGTGCATTGTCTAGCCAAGTTAACTCTGTCATGCTTGTAATGTGCATACTGCAATTGTGATGCACACTTTTTTTTGGGGAGGTAAATATAATGTACCTTAACATTTTGTTTCTTTAGTTTGTTTTATACTTCTGTCTGTGACATGCCATAGAAAACTCAACCCTACACTTTACTGATGAGGCAATGTAGTGTTTACTCTGTTCTTTGTGAAACCAGCACTAATAATATCTGTTCATAAATCATTTACCCATGTTAACACTACTCATACAATCAGTATGACAACTTCACAGAACTAGCAGAATGCTTTCCATGGCTAGTAGGATTATAGACTATGTTATTACATTGTAAACAGCATGTGTTGCATGTCAAACCAAAAGTGATTAAAAAAAATAAATAAAGATTTTGGAAATGTACAAAATTCGGTTACTCTGTTCAAGGTAAAACCATCATAGAGAGAAGAAAAAAACTTGTTTACACCCATTCTGTGGTTCTTCAACTACATACCTGGGAAGATGTATGGATTGAAATGACCTGAATATTCAACCTTTACCAACTACTGTATACTTACTTGCAAGTGCTTCAGACATGTGTCTCTGTTGCTGCTAGTGTGGCCAGGGAAGGAGATGGCATAGGTTCCACGAAACATGCCCAAAATATCAAAGACTTTGTAATTAATTTATAACATTCTAATTTTTTCCTTCAAATTACCATATCTGCCATATTTCCCAGGTGTAATCCATCTTGAATGTCCCTGCAAGAAGACAGGATTACAGATTTAAGTTAAAATCGGAACACAATCCACACTGCCAGTAACCACGGTGAACTTGCCCCTCTTCCCAAAAGATATTTTAGAAAGAATTCCAAAGCAAACTAAATTCAGTTTAGGTGATACAATTTCAAAGAAACAGTAAGGCAAGTCAGTATTATAATATCACAGTCCTTACTTGGAAGTTAAACATTTCTAAAATATGGTTCAAAGAAACCTCTTGAAAAGGGCAGTCAGTGCTAATAATATTAATGAAAATGATCAACATCTTACATAGACTGACTTTTAACACAGAGTTAGGTGCATTCTCATCAGTTTCATTTTCTTGTCTTGAATTCATAGTTTTCTATAATAACACATACCATAATGAGTCAGTGTGTTGTTGCAAATCAAATAATACTGTATATGTAATCGAATACTTACATTTTTTAGAAAAACATATGCAAAAGCACAGCTTCTAAAAATATTTCTTGGCTTTTGTAGTTACAAAAGTCGCATATTGTCTGTTTATGTGATAATGTTATTGAGAATTTAGTAACAAATAAAAATGAACAATTCAAAATGATTTTCAAATTACTTTTTCATAGCATTCTAAGACTGTAGTTGGTAAGACATAGGTCCAACCATTATGGGGGAGATAACTTTCAAAGAAACTGGAAGAAAATAAAAAAAATGAATCTCCATTATAGCAGTGGGTTGCTTGATAACTAAGCCCACTACAAAATAAGACATTTTAAGTCATTTGAATAAGTTCAGATTTGAAAAATAATGGTTTGTTTTTCAAAATAAGTATAGTGCACAAACACATATCTAATAACAATTTTTTGTTGTTGTGGGTTTGAGACTGCATCTGCTCTGCACTTTAATGAGGGTTGATGTTTTGGCAGAATGTTATGTATGGAACATCTAAATGTAGCCTCAGTGTACTCTGGAACTCTAATTTACTACTCAGATCTGGATAAATCTGATTGTCTTTGTACACTGTTCCATACGACAAAGTGCAGAAATGTCTAGCATAATTCCTGTGTTTGTTCAATTGTTGTGTTTGACTCTTAGACTCCTAGAACTACAAGATACATTTTGAGCAGTATCAAGGCATTTCAGGTTCTAGCTGATAAACAGTGTAGTGGGAAATACAGTGTTTGTAAAGGAGAACATAATATAGAGGGCTCTGCCGTACAGGCTGTGTTCAGATTGCAGGCAGTAGTTAGGCAACCATAATGCATTATTTATTCATATTGTATATTTTCATTTCCACAGCATCTGCTTATGGGAGTAAGAGCTGCTCCTCCCATGGAGTGGCTTCCATCAAGGCATCTGCTCGTCTAAAACTTCAGAAGCTGGAGAAGGTCAGTGGTTGAGTTTTTATCCATTCTATCAGCCATCTTATGTCCTCATTCATCATCTTGAGGAGTTTTCACATTTCTAAGAAAGAAATTCCTAATAACTCTTTGTTATGTAGCACATTTAAGAAATACACAAAATATCTGAGCATTATAAGAGGAGCCATTAATGCTGTAAGTCAGATATTACATATAAGATAGTTGAATGCCCATCTCTATTGTTTGGAGACATTTTAGAAATAATATAAACATAGACAACTGACAAAGTAAAGGTTTCATTCACATGATTTATTTTAATAGCACACTGGCTGTCCTTGAACGGCTACTACAGCTTTTATTC
This sequence comes from Erpetoichthys calabaricus, assembly GCF_900747795.2. Classification (NCBI taxonomy): domain Eukaryota; kingdom Metazoa; phylum Chordata; class Cladistia; order Polypteriformes; family Polypteridae; genus Erpetoichthys; species Erpetoichthys calabaricus. The sequence goes on from NC_041407.2 coordinate 21,584,078, forward strand.
CCTTTGGCATAAATTTTACAAGTGTCTAATTCTGTGTTGGAGATAGGACACCACACTTCAGTAAGAAATTGCAACATTTAATGTTTTGATGATAATGGTACAAAATATCCTAGTCACTGCTCCAGGATGTACTGTATTCCTCTACTTCAGGGGTCTTCAATCACAGTCCTGGAGGGCCGCAGTGGCTGCAGGTTTTTGTTCTAACCTGGTTGCTTAATTAGAAAGCAATTCTTGCCAATAATTTGATTTCATGGCTTGTTAGTGCTTTATCTCTGCCTTGTCAGGTAATTCTCATATCCTAGATTTCCCCTTTCTAAGGATATCATCCAAATGATTTGAAGGCTAAAATGGATGAGTAATTCTCAGTCCTTCACTTTCCTTCCAAGTATTTAATTAAACCTAATAGTGCATGATAAATACACACAGGTGTAAATGGAAACAAGCTAAATGGAGAAATGCTGGTCTCCTTTGTCATTTGCATGTTACTGCTAATTAGGAGCAATTTAAAACCAAGAATACAGCTGTTTAAGACTGAAATAAGCAATAAGGGCTCAAAATCTTAATGAACGAGAATTTTAATAAAAATTCCTGTTTCTACGTTAGACTGCTTTTAGCATTCGAGGGATTACATATTACTTGTTGGGTTTGCTTGCATCGCAAATCACTTTGCAAACATGTTGATCAAAGAGCATTTGTTTTTATCCACAGTTTTTCTGAACTAATTTCTTTTGCTCTGAATTCTAAGCCACTTCACCTTAACCACAGTTCTGCTTATTACATGAAGAAGATGAGGACACTTTGACATTAATACTCTGCCAACTGTGCCTCAGCAGTATTGTCCTTATCAAAATCCACAATTTCTCTCCTTTTTGCTGTTGCAGCCACCATAATGACCAATGGGAGCATACAGTATTTTCGTAAATGATCGAAAGAATATTTGGATTAAAATTTTTTTTTATTATTTCCTTGACCATAATTTCAGTCAAATTTGCATGCCTTATTTACTCCTGTTACTGATCCTAAGATTAAATGATACTCTACAATAACAGTAACTTTATTTGTATATATTACAATACACATTAAAACATTACCCCTAGATACAAAAAAGCATACACCTCATTACATTTACATATTTATAGTACATACAGCAGATTTCTGCAGAAAAACATAAAAAAAAATCAGCATGATGAGAATTCCTGAGGGAAAAACAAACCTTCTTTGAACCCAAATGTCTTTTCTTAAGTGAACATCAGATGAACATATGTCAGCTGGTTATTCTTCTGTGACCTGGACAAACAAACAGTGCACAGAGAAAATTGTCCAACATTACGAAGGCAACAGAGGAAAGCAACAAAGCAGATGTGATGAAAATATTTTGGCAGGAAAGAAAAACAATGAAAATACAGGCCAAGGGAAAAAAAATAAGAATCCACCTGTGAATTTATTGAAAGTAAAATGCCAATTTATTAAAAACGGGTTTAATTGTACAGCAGCCATTCCGTCTGTTTCAATTGCGTCATGCATTTATGAACCTCTGTTCACTGGATATGCCTTACTTCCCTCTTTCTTTGTGCTACCTGTTGCCGTTCTTCACGTGCCACTCCTGCCCACTTGTGAACGATGGGTAACATTACAACTGTGCAAGAGAATGTGTTCCAGGTGGATATCTTATCAACTTTATATGTAGAAAGAGTGCAAAAGATAAACAAGCAAAACAAGATAGGCCCCTATGCTTTAAACGATGTTATTATTTTACAAGCTACAATAAAACAAAATTTTACTTTTTATATACAGTACACCCCCAAAATTCGCAGGGGTTATGTTCTAGAGCATACGCGAATTGTGAAAAACCGTGAATTTTGGATGTGGTTAAAAAAAAAAAAATGCCTATTTTTATAGTTTAAACCCTAAATATTCCCCCAAAACACCTGAATTTAATTTTAAACTCAGCTTAATACATTACCTAAAAAAAAGAATGCAAAGGTAAACCTGTATACTGTACTGCTATGTCTCCCGCAGTGCTAGAATGTAAAATACTGATGTTACTGTTATATGTACTGTAGTTCATGCAAGTGCGTTTTCATTGCCAGAAGCCTTAGAAGGTGCAGGGTGTTTCGACGGCATCTTGGGGCTTTAACCCTTAAACTGCCACATACTTGGGGGTTAATGCATCCCTGGATGCCAAATATTTTTTGCTGCACTTTAAGTAAACATCACAATTCACAAAAAAAAAGTGAAATTTTAATAGAACACATTTTTTTCCATGCAAAGAGCATCACAATTACTGAAACACTGATCATTTTACACACTGCTAATGAACTATAAAAACTATTTAAAAAAAACTACTGGAACAATTTGTACAAAGTGCAACTGACGCCATGGAAGAAATTTAAGTAAATCACTGAGCCAACTGCGCTTGAACTGGCAGCATGCAAACACACAGAGGTAAATGCTAACGATGTCTCAATCCCAGAGACAGTGAGGCAGCAGTGCTGCAGGGTGTCACGGTTGGGTCACAGAATTGCACAGAAAAACAGGAGATTGTAGAGACAGGAACTTTATTCAAACACTTCAAACAAACAAACAAACATGTCTCTTTCAGAACTAAAACGAGCTCAGTAAGCAGTTAGTTATCGATTAAAGAATAGACAAACATCATAGGGGAGCACAACACCCCCCCCCCCAACAGGAGCAGAGGATGTCTGAGGGAGGAGAGAAAAACAAAGCAATCAGCCAAAAAGGATAGGTGCTGTTCAGGCTTTTAAGTCAGCTCCTGCGTGCTCGCAAATGGCACTAGGAAACGACTATAGCTGGTTGTGGCGGTTTTAAGGGTTAAGAGGAACAAAATGGAAAACACAAGAACACTCGACTCGAGATGCATCACAGTCAATCAGCAGCAAGGAGAAATGAATAACGCTGTAGCAGTCTGGTGCTGCTAAGATTCACACCGTTGAGAAGACGGCAATTTATTTATTTTTATGGTGGAGATTCCAGGTATGCACCCAGCCTTGACCTGACCCGCACACACTCACAAACAGAGACAAAAACAAGGCAATCTGGTAATCAAACAGCAAATAATGTAATGAAAACAAATGAAATAAATGAAAACAACGATACCACCCCTGTTCCCCTTACAGCGATTACACATTAAATACAACAAAGTACCAACAAAACACACACAGTAAATCATGAAAAAAGTCAACGGATGAAATGTAATGATGAAAATAGATAGTCCAGAGATCCGCACGTTGAATGGGAATGTAAAGGAAGTCCTACCGCTATTTACTGAAATAGTGAAGACGGGTTCAGGGGTGCTTCTTTCTTTGCAGGATGGCCATAAATCCACTTATAGTCCTCATGTACACAGGCAGACGGCAGACAATGCAGACGCCAAACATGAAACGATCCAGGACAAAACGAATAAGTACAGGTAACCCAACAGAAGGCAGGCAGAGAGACAGGAACTTGAAACACAAATTACAAAAACTTTTTTTTTTTTTTTTTTTTTTTTTTGCTTTTGGTCACCGGCCCCCTTTGTAAAAGCTGCACTGACATCCTTTGACCCCAATAGCCCCAGCACCCTCAGCAGAAGACCAATCAAAGCCACTGCTGGGAGTTGCATTTGCAAATTCTATTGGCTACTTTCACCATCTCAAGCCACGTTTCCACTACAGTTGCTTCCTGTTCTCGCTACATTACAGTATTAACATGAAAAAAGCCATAAAAATTGTGGAGGATATTTGCAGTTTCTGCTAATAATTATTACGTAAGTTCTAAGGAAAAATCCGTGAATGACTGAGGCCGCGAACTCTGAACCATGACTTTGCGGGGGTTTACTGTATTACTACCTCAGGTTTGTTTACTTCTTTCAGGATTATGCTATTGTTTTTAGAAAGCATTTCACAGATGTACAGTACATGTAGAAGGTTCTGCACTTGGCAGTTACTGCTGCTTTAAACGGACAAATTGTATTTAGTAGCTAGTTGTATAGATGTTAGACATTTCCACACTCACCATGAATGAAACCTGGTCTTTTTCTTTTCAGACAGAACATGATTGTATACTTTTAAGGAGAAGACAAAGTGTATTCAGTGATTTGCATTAGGACGTGAATGGCAGTAAAATATAATAACATGTAGCAAAATGTACACAAGGACATTTGTAATGTGAAAATTACAACTCATTTTGTTTTCTTGGTGGTGAATATATTTAGGAATGTAGTGAAGTTATGTGAACTACATAGTGAAGTTCTCTGCCTCATGGAAAGCATTATGGTTCTGTCTCATGGGACATGACTCTTAATTTTTAAACAGTTCTGAACTTTGAAGTGTTTGGATAAACTTCTCTGGTTTGTTATATCTTCTGCAGTGTCTGTAGGTCTGTTAGTTTTTCTACTCTTTGGCGAATTTCCATTCTCATGTAGGTTTTTGCAAAAGCAGAGTTCCTCTGTTTCTTGCTGTGGAATTTACATTAGTGTCATCAGTGAATTTACATCTTTTCTGTGTTGCTTTCTGAAACTGTTACTATTTTTTTCACTTAATATACAGTATTACATGATTCGTTGTCTTGCTATTCTGTTGGTTGCACTTCCAAAAAGTACATTATTTCATATATTGTCTGGTACTTCAGTCAATTCAGGCAACATCCTACACAAACCAACTATCAACAATGTGTGTACCCATTTCAGCGCTATTATAATAGTATACTATTTAAATTATACTAGTTAATGAACTGCCTTGTAAACTGCTTTGCATTATCTCTAATGGTGAAAGTTATTGTTTGGAATTAATACTTTTGGCCCTTTCTGTGACTACCACAAAGTTGAAGTCTGGTTGTATTTGCCTTAAATACACCAGCAGCCTTGGTAATTGTGGTATTCAGTATTGATAGAGAGGTTTTAATCAAGTTTCCACACTGAGCAGCACATATTATCTGACATTTCAAGTTTCCACAGTGAACAGCACATACTATCTGACATTATAGCCTAATTTAATAGACAAATCAATTGATCATTTAGTATGGCATGATGAAGTGGTAAAAGTGTTGTAAATGAAGTGTTAATAGCTATAAAATGCACACCGCTCGCTAGTTTTTACATGTGGAAGGAAGAAGTAAGTGGTCACTGCCTATATTGTTTTCACATAAATCAGATGGTGTAGCTGGAAAAAAAGTCTTTTCAAACTTGATTCAGATTATCTTTACGTGAAAGTAGCTGTGAAATGTGATGAATAACTTCTTCTTTGTTTATATTAATGTTGGTATAATCAGTAGGGTTAAGGGAGCCTTGAAATCAGCATGATTTAAAGTCAACTGTGTCACATTTTATGTTTTTTTATTTTTTTTTTTCATAGGACTATGATCATTTTTTGGCTGCTGTTGTTGTCTTCTTAGTGATGTTTAAAATGTCTCTTTTCTTAAGGCTTTGAAGTATCTTGGCATAAATCCCACTGAAGAGCAGCAGAGGACACTCCGGAAGCTGCTGAAGACAGATTCTAAAGGGACTGTATCTTACTCAGGTAATAGGGCACAGAATGTTTTCCTGTGCATTGTCTTTGTGCCTTCTGCTGCTGCATAAATGTACATTACATCTGGAACTATTCTGCTCAAGTCATTGGCCTTTGCTTTGCTCAGCAGTTTCTCATCTTAATCTTCGTACTACCTCTTTCTGATGTATAGAAATCATTTTCATATTCTGTATTCAGGCAGTCAATCAGGCATGCAAATATTATCAAAATAAGTGTTACAAAATCAATAATAGTGTTTATGTGAAAACTGGATAATTTTAGTACATTGAAAAATGGAAATGTATGAAATTGATGTTGTTAATAAAACTGCAAGTAAAAGTTTTTTTTTTTTCTCTTCAATATCATGTTGAAGAAACATATTTATACTGAATGTAACTTTGGAAACCAAAGGAACCAAATAAGATGTTAAACAGGAAGGAAATCCAACAGAGCGAACTTTATAAATCTGAATGGTTTAACATGGGAATATCTAGAAGAAGGTGGAAACCTTTCTATACTACATTCCTGCTCTGACTTTTTCCTTTTATAATTGTTACTGGAAGACTAGAGGAAGACCTGTCTGCTTTCTTAATTAACCTTGTGTTAGGTAGAATACCCATTTGAGGCCTGGCTATCTTTCGGCCTTGGAACCCCTACAGACTTTGCTATTTTTTCCAGCTTAACTTGAGTTTTTTGTGTTTGTTTTTACTGTCCTCCTGGCCATCTGACCTTATCACTGGACTCCTCTTTAACACTAGAATTACTAGAGCCTATGAAAAAACTCGTCAGTTCGTCCCACCTTAAATCGCTTCTCACCTCTCCGTCAGCGTCTTTTTTTTTTCCTGTAAATGTGTGGATAAGCAGTAAACAGCAAGCAGCCTGCTATCACATTCCCCCACCCCGCACAATTTTCTCAGCTCAAGTCTGTTTACCTGCGTGTCAGTTGCTTAGAGTTGTGTAGAGTGAGAAGTCGAGCAAAATGACACCTTTTATAAATACTATACAGTGATCCCTCGCTATATCGCGCTTCGCCTTTCGCGTCTTCACTCTATCGCGGATTTTATATGTAAGCATATTTAAATATATATCGCGGATTTTTTGCTGGTTCGCGGATTTCTGAGGACAATGGGTCTTTTAATTTCTGGTACATGCTTCCTCAGTTGGTTTGCCCAGTTGATTTCATACAAGGGACGCTATTGGCAGATGGCTGAGAAGCTACCCAACTTACTTTCTCTCTCTCTTGCGCTGACTTTCTCTGATCCTGACGTAGGGGGTGTGAGCAGGGGGGCTGTTCGCACACCTAGACGATACGGAAGCTCGTCTAAAAATGCTGAAAGATTATCTTCACGTTGCTACCTTCTTTGTGCAGCTGCTTCGTGAAGCGACATGCTGCACGGTGCTTCACATACTTAAAAGCTCAAAGGGCACGTATTGATTTTTGACTTTGTTTTTCTCTGTCTCTCTCTGTCTCTCTCTCTCTCTCTCTCTCCCCCTGCTCCTGACGGAGGGGGTGTGAGCTGCCGCCTTCAACAGCTTTGTACCGGCGGTGCTTCGCATACTTAAAAGCCAAACAGCCCTATTGATTTATTTGCTTTCCTCTCTGTTTCCTTTGAAGAGAAAGATATGTTTGCATTCTTTTAATTGTGAGACAGAACTGTCATCTCTGTCTTGTCATGGAGCACAGTTTAAACTTTTGAAAAAGAGACAAATGTTTGTTTGCAGTGTTTGAATAACACTCCTGTCTCTCTACAACCTCCTGTGTTTCTGCACAAATCTGTGACCCAAGCATGACAATATAAAAATAACCATATAAACATATGGTTTCTACTTCGCGGATTTTCTTATTTCGCGGGTGGCTCTGGAACGCAACCCCCGCGATGGAGGAGGGATTACTGTATAGTTATTTGGAACACTTGCATTTCATGTGTGTTCCGTGTCTACAACAATCTATGTAAACACATTGTTAAAACAGAAACGTTTTTCATGTTTTAGTAATAATTGACAAAATGTAGACATGAAGTTTATAATGTGTGAAGCCTGAAGTCCAAATATCAAAGGAACACTTTCACAAAAGGTACAAATATAACAGAACAAGTGTGCTTTTATTCAAAAATATAACTGCAGAAAAAGAACCTGCGTTAGGGTGTGACATTGACACGCGTTTGCTACGACTGCTTCGGCGGCGCAACGGTATCAACTGTTGAATGGTAATCAAAACTTCACGGGTTCGATCCCAGACGAGTCTGTTTTGAGAAATGAGCTGCTTGTATTCTTGCTATTTTAGAATAAAAACATACATTTGATTCCAGTCTGTAGCAGCCGGTGTAATTTATGATACTAGTAAAGGTTAGCTTTGTTTTTTTTTTTTTTTTTTTTTATTCAGTTTTATTCTCTCGCATTTGACACAGCTGTTTTCACCTAAAAACGTGCTATAACAGAGGTGAACTCAGATCATGACGACTGTTCTACATCGGAGCAAGAATGCACTTTTGCCATCGCTGTACTTCGTATATATACATGGGAAGCTCCGCACTCTATTTGTGACTTTACGCTGTAGGAAGTAAGTAAATAAATAAAGGTAAATAGGTAAATAACGTTCAATCTGGCTCTTACATTACTAAGTACAGCAACGGCAGCTCCACCTGCAGCTATGGACTCTTCAGTACGCAAGCAACTCTACACACTAGTGTTTAGATCTGGATGGTGTATGTGCCCCAAAAAAAAGTCTAACTGCATTCTTGTACCATTGCTTGCGTACTAAAGTGTCAGCAGGCACTTTTCATGGCATTACACGTATTTTTTGAGCATGCACTCTGCTTGTGACTTTACGCTGTAGGAAGTAAGTAAATAACTCAAGGTAAATAACATTCGATCTGGCTCTTATGTAAGTGACATGTAAATGTTAATGTTTTGGGCACCTTCACCGTCCTTTGTATGTAAGAGCTCTAACACCCATCCCCCGCCTCTCCTGATCTGACTCTAAGTAACAGCGCCAGCGTAAAATCACACCTGATCTGACACTGTTCGTTTTCAAATAATATTGCATTAGTGCAATGATATTTTCTGATTAATGTTAATTAATATTAACATTGGCTTTAAAATTAATCAGAAAACATCATCGTACTAATGCAGTGATCATGATTGAGAGAATAAAACTGAAAAAAGCTAGCTTTTACAAGTACCATAAATTTATAGCCAATGTCCCATATATGACTGTTTCTTTTTTTTCTCCGTGCTGCGTTGACATCGTGCACCAGAAGGCATGAGCTTATTCAGTGCAGCAGGAACACTCAATAAAACTGAATAAAAAAAAATAAAGCGACGGTGAGATACGAAGAAGGCAGATTCACCAGCGTTTGTGCATCAGCTTTTATCCCTCCAGATCAGAGAATCTCCAGTTCCATTGCCACAAAACACTACTCACATCTACAGTTATTCCCAGTTTCAAATAAAAACTAACAGCGTCCGATCCCTAGGGCGGTGTATGTATGGTGATCGTGACTGAGAGAATAAAAGAGGAAAAAAAAAAGGTAACTTTTACAAGTACAGTACTATAAATGTACATGGTCTGTTACAGACGCAAACCAAATGTATATGTGTACTGTATAATATTAACAATAAGAGCAGCTCACTACTGAAAACAGCAAATACAGGAGACACTCGGGATCGAACCGGTGAATCTTGATTATAAGTCGGCAAATCTTACCGCTACGCCGCGGAAGCTGTTGTATCGTCCTTGAACCTTTTGTGAAAATGTTTATACATTCTATAGTTTATGCCTACATTTTGTAACATTTCTTACTAAAATATGAAAAAGTTTCTGTTTTAACAATGTGTTTACACAGATTACTGTAGAAATGAAACACAGATGAAATGCATGTGTACCAAATAATGATCTATGATTTCCACTCAAAAACTCCAGCAGTTCACTCCCAGATAATCAAACAAGGCATGAGCTGGGAGAGTTTTGTGAACTTTCTGCAATGGTGGGGGGATGGAATACCCGGCTGCTTGCTGCTTGTCTTAATCGGCACATTTATAGGACAAAAGACACTGACGGAGAGGTGAGAAGCGATTTAATGTGAATGGATCTACGAGTTTTTTCGTAGGCTCTGGTAATTCTAGTGTTAAAGACTTGCATCATGGTATTTTATATTTGGATGCTACATTTCTACTTGATATTTATCTGTTTTTTTAAGATGATATAGATTTACTTGTTTTTTCTTTGTTACTTATTCTTTAATATTATTCCCTAATCTTATTTGTTTTTCTTTTCTTGTAACATTCTCTTTGACATTTTGCAAAGCACTTTGAGCTACATTGTTTTTATGAAAATATGCTATATAAATAAATGTTGTTGTTGTTCTTGGCTTTGCAAACTAGCATTTGCATCCACATAGTCCTGGAGCTTTACTGATTTGTTTTTGATTTTGAGGTAATACTTTAATTAACCTCAGGAAAGCTTATGTATTTTGCAGTATGCAGTATTGATCCTGTCTCATTGTAGGCAGCTAACCATGCAGAGTGCTCTACATCCAGTGTAACAAAACTAAGACTTCTATTTCAAGGGAAAGCATCACTTATATTACATTACTTTGTTTTTTCTTTGTATTGTTTAGTTTAATTTGCTTATTGATTTTAATTTTGACTATGAGCCAGAACATGACACTTATCTTGAAACCTCTGTGTTTTGTTGACAGATTTTGTTCAGATTGCCACAGATCTGTTTAAGTTGCAGGTCGATGAATTTGGAATTGGACAAGGGCTTTTAACTGCTGGTCTTACAGATATTTTGGAACCAATAGATGAAAGTAAGGTAATTATTTCTCTGCTTTGAATTTTTTGAATTTTGGATTGCAAAATGTTTTGTACATTATACAGTATGTAAATATTAATTCATGTTTTACCAGTGTTTCAGAATTCATTACACTTAATTGCTACTAATAATTCTTAAAATATTAGTCACTTGAAATTTTCATAGTCACTAATTCAAACTTTATTATATAGCATTGTTTTGGCGGACACCATGACAATTTCTTGAAGCAGTAACTACCATTAAAAAGGTCTGGTGCTTAAAACAGCATCGTACAAATAGGCATGATTGGTATTACAATTAGCTAGCATGATTCATCGTTCCAACACGAAGATAGTAGTCTGTTTGCCACAGTAAGGTGTACCCTTGCATAATTGTATTAGAATAAAATAGTAGAACTCGGTCTTTCTATAAAGTGAGCATGGGCAGTAAAAATTCCTTGCCTCATCTGATATTAATGTCCATCTTTTTCAAATTATTTACATTTAAAACACAATTGACTTATGTGCATGAATACTATGAAAACATGAACTGCAAATATTCATAAAACAATTTTTTAGTACATTAATTTTTGGATTCTTCTGTTATTTTTATTGAACTAAGTACTGGTGTCAATAAATGATTGTGGATCAAAATCCAGTTTTCATTCTGTTTTTTCCCAAAATTATATTTTCTGTGTAACAGTGTTTTTTTTATAGTTAAATCTATATTGTTAATCTTTGTTGGATCATTAGTTGCTGACTGTACAATCTTTACAAAAAATAAAAAATGTTTTCTCATTTTTTCCGCTTATTCAGTTTAAGGCTTTTTCAGGAAAAAAATAAAAGCTGGAAATTTTTGAGACCCTATTTAATCAGTTATTTTGAATATAAAATAACCCACCAGCAAAACAGTATAAACCAACATTAACCCAGCACTAAAATTGTTTTCAAAAGCACTTCAAACTACCTTTTTCTGCTATGGTGCATATTTGTATGACATGCTACACAGTTAATACTAGCATTGTCACTGACTTTTTATACTGAATAATGAATGATGATTCAGCTAAGTTATAAATTCACATTTTATTAAATTCTAAAGCATTACATTTTTATTTTATACTTGTTATACTGGTAAAGTTATAGGGAGAAAGCTTAGATGATTTATTTACTGTCACATGTATACTCATCCTTTTCAGCTTGAAGTAAAGATTGAATGGAAGCATGTACTTTTTATTTTGATAGTCTTGTTGTTTGCTGCAGGTTTTGTTCATTATTAAAGTATTCAAAGAAATTGATTATATCTTGTGCCATTAATGGCTAATATCTTAAGTGCACAGCCTTTTTACCTGCATAAGCATGTTTCTATCCATCCTCTCACCCTTGGAAAGGGTTTCTCTCTTCTAAATACATACTGTAGCATTTATGCATATTACAATTTTCAAATCAAATAAAAAATCTCACAGTTTTATAAGCAGATAGGAAGTGATGTTAAATTAATATAGTTAATGTAATATGAAAACCACTCTTTTTAAATAATCAGTCTGATGGATGGCTGAAGTATTTTGGGATAAACATATAAGTAATAATATTAAAAAGCATGTACAATACATAATTTTTTTACTGCCAGCTAATTAATATATATGCTTTTGTTGCAGTGTATTTGTTTGGATTCTGGAGAACTTGTAGAAACAGAGCAACTACTTCAAATGGCAGCTTTACAGGAGGTGAAGCAGCTGCAGGTGATGTTTGGTTTATGTTAGTATACTTTTATCTCTTGATGGAGTACAGTCAGGCTGATGACTTGAGCTGGAATAAGCTGTCAATTTCAGAATTTCTTTGCACAGTGGACATATTTGAGTATTTGAAACCTTTGGTTGCCTAGGAAAAAGATCTGTAATCATCAAATCTGTGTTTGTTTTGATCAGTCACTGCCTCAATTTTAGTCATTGCTTTCAAGCTACAACTTACTGTTATGGGCAGTAATTTCCAATATAACATTCAGACATTGTCAATTGACATTGACAGACATTGTGATGTGGTCCTGTTTCACTAGGTGCTATATCTACATTGTGGTGAAACGTTGATGTGGGACATTCGAAAAGAGTAGTGCTTGTCTCAAAAAGTCCCTTTAAAACATTAATTATGAACCAATTAAAATAACAGTGGAAAATTCAGATGTATAGCAGTCACTTTCCTTCATTGTTATAAAGAAAGGGGAGCAGTTGCTATATGCCAGTCATGATGACTGTTTAAAAGTATTAGCAGACAATAGCAATAAGTCAAGCACTTCATCTCTGAGTTGTCACTGTTCATATACTACTGTCATAGAAAAAACTGAACTGTTATTTGTAACAAATGCAAAAATAACAACTTAAACTGGATTTTACTACTTTGGCTGACCATATGGCATAGTTACTTCTGAATTTACTCGGCACTTGATTAAGGCATAGAAGCATGCATTCCTTTGGGAGTTGTGGGACCCAACTTAATGCTTTGTGGCTTGTGGGGTAATTTTAGCACAGAGATTAAGCATTTGAGCACAGAGAATTTGAACACAGAGATGATGTTGATTTTATGCTAAAGTATAGGCAAGTGAGGAAAGAACCTTTTAGAGTGTGTGTGGGTGGGTGATGTAAAAATCAGTACCCAGCATGTCTCCACACTGTGTGTGACTCTGGAAATGCACTGACTAGACCTAAATATCAAAAACTGTTATGAAGCTATACTGTTACAGATAAAGACACTATATATCTGATGCCATGAGCATGAAAGAGTAAAGGTCTAGATTACGACCTGGTCACTGCTCAGTGTTTTAACAAAATACCCAGACCTTGGCATTTGCTACATTTAGGATTTATTGGGAAGGTCCATTTCATATGGTTTATTTTTCTTTTGCATTCTTGCTGATAAGGTTTCTGTTTGACACAAGGTGGAGCTTGTGTGCTTATTCTGTCTTAATCCGGCCATTCAGGCGCTTTCATTGTGTTTGTTGAAAATATGATATTCATTCCATAAGCCATCTGCATTCTATTGTGCAATTTATTTTTAATTAGTCTTTGAACAAATCTCCATTATTTTGTGAGTATGTTTTATTTTTCAGTTTGCTTTCAAAACTGGAAAGTACAATATACAGCATGTTTTACAGAATTTTAAGTAAATTTTAATTACTAGCTGTGCTCTTGTGAGTTAAGTCACTTTTCACAACTGAGTAAGTACAAAAAGAATAGCATTTAGCAGTTGTTGTTCCTCTTGTACACCAGCCTGTGCTGCAGCAAGTGTAGACGTGCAGGAAAGCATGAACCCTTGCAGGGAATTGCAGAGAAAAAAAAAGGATAATCGGATGCAGACATGTGTGGGATTCAAAAGCTGTTTAGATGGTTTGTGTGTTGTGAGGGTCTTGTGTGTGACCACGTAGCAGTTGAATGCTCAGCGATATAACTGTTTTATGAATCCATCAGATTAACCAATTAGCCACTTTCTTGGAAATCTTTTACTTTTTACATTGTTTCTGTCATAACAAGACTTAGAAATTACTCATGCATAATACTATCAAAATACTAATACTACAAACGCTGAAACAAGTTTATCAAAGGATACTGTATTTCAGGTGATCTAGGGATAAGGCATGTTGTCTTTTTGGAAGTATTTATGGAGTTGCATTTTCATGAAAGAAGTCCTGCATCCCTTCTTTGCTGCTTCAAAGAGGTCTGTCCTGCTGCTGCCAGACTCAATTTATATTGTCAGTGTTGTCAGTTTTTGTCATTTCATGACCAGATTACAAGAGTTCTTTATAGCCTTGGACTCTGCTCAGGTGAATGTATTTCTAAGAAAGTAAAGTGCACTGTCGAAACATTAGGTGCACTGAGTGAAGTTTTAGTGTTCAATTCAATTTACAGAAAGTGCACTGTTTGTTCATTTTAGGATATGGTCTTAGCCACTTGAACAGTTCAAGATGATTGTTGTAAGTCTTTCATACACATTTTATTTAGGGTGTTGTACTGTGTTAGCTGTTTTGGATGCAATGAGCAATCATGCAAAATGACACCTTTTATTGGCTAACTGAACAGATTTCAACATGCAAGATTTCAAGGCAGCTAAGGCCCCCTCTTCAGGCAAGTAAGAAGAAATTAGTAAAAAAATAAAATTCAGCTTCTATTATTAAGTTTAAACAATATTTTTTAACACTTTGAGAACTCCATAATTAACAATCAAATGATATATGAATTTCTATTTTCTTTTTCTGTGATCAAATGAATACAGTCCACAGTAGACAAGACTTTGTGAAACTGTAGGAAATTACATATTTAACATAAAAACTAGCACCCTGGAATGGTATTTAACCCATGCCAAGTCTAAAATTCCATGCATGCTCGGATGCTATACAATATGTCTTACCAGTGCAAGGTTGCAGTATGAACATTGAATGGTGGGGAAACCTGCTCTCTTTTCTTCATACAGCAATTGCCCCAGAGACTGGAAGGTCTCTGAAACAACTGGCATGTATTGATGAAAAGATGTTCTAGACATAGGGACATTAACAATTAGTAAAAGAAGCTTAACTAAAGACAGATTTCCTTCAGTTGCAGCTTTTTTTTGCATTATCCACATTATATATACACCATAGTCTAGGAAGATGAAGATAACAGACGTTATTTACCATTTGTACAGGTACATAAAAATTCTTACGCAGGAAATCACACAGCTAGTTCATTACATGCAAAATATAAAAAACAAACATCAGCAGAATATACTTAGACAATGTAGAACATTTTTATTTGTACAATAAATTTGTACTGTATATGAGCAATAGAAACATCCATCCATTCTCTTCAGCTTATCTGAGATCGACTCACGGGGGCAGCAGCTTGAGCAGAGATGCCCAGACTTCCCTCTCCCTGGCCACTTCTACTAGCTTTTCCGGGGGAATTCCGAGGTGTTCACAGGCCAGCCGAGAGACACAGTCCCTCCAGCGTGTCCTGGGTCTTTCCCGGGGCCTCCTCCCAGTTAGATGTGCCTGGAACACCTCACCAGGGAGGCGTCCAGGAGGCATCCTGATCAGATGCTAGAGCCACCATCATCTGACTCCTCTCGATGCGGAGGAGCAGTGGCTCTACTCTGAGCTCCTCCCGGATGACCGAGCTTCTCACCCTATCTTTAAGGGAAAGCCCAGACAACCTGCGGAGGAAACTCATTTCAGCCGCTTGTATTCACAATAGAAACATAATTCAGAGATACAAAAAATATAATAATAGTACTTTTTAAAAGTAAAACGATTGTGTTTCTAAAGTGTGTAGTTTACCAAAGTATGCTACATTATCTCCAAGATTCTTATTCACTTATATGGCTGGGTGGGCTAATAGCTCTTGTTACCCCAGACTGTAAGTCTTTAGCAACAAGGTACAGTTGCAGAGAGAAAAAGAAACTATTGTTGAAACTATTCTTGTGGGTTGTATAAGGCGTATAGGTCTGTGACACCTGTGATTATATTTGGTGTCACACCAAATAAAGAAGCTGTATTCAGCTGGGTAATGGATTTTTTTTTTTTTTTAAACTCCAGCAAGACAAAACAGATTCCACAGTGGTGAGACTTGTGTCTGTATCTGTTCTGCCATTTTTCTAATTCTCTATGTAGGTCTTTTTTTCTTCTAAGTAGGTTTTGCAAACCATAGAGAGTGATACCTTTAGTTAGACTCTTAACTCTGTCCATGATAGAAGTGAATTGGGTCTGTTTTCTCAGGCTGGCCTTTGTTAGGTGATGTTGCTCTTGTACTCATTTAATCTTAGCTGTGCTATTTGCTGACCATTTTAGACAGTAATAAATGTGTTCACCCCTCTACATAAAGCAGTTAACATATTACTATATGTTAAGCTAAACAGCATGGCTGAACCAGAACATTGTTAGCTCAAGAAATGGGTTTTAGTACTGTTGATACTAAAACTGCAAAAATTTCCACTCCCATGTTAGTCATTCACACTAATTTTTAAGTTGTGTGTAATGGGTGAATGCCCTTTTTATTAATGCTTATAAATCAGCATTTTTAATGTTAATATCCGCCGCTCCAAAAATGAGTTGCTTGTGATTTATCTGTTCCGCACATTGTACTTGTTTTGCTGATTTGTGTCTGCATCATTAACTACTATAAAGTATTACAGATAATGCAAATGGCTTTCCCCCTGCATAACCCCTTTATAATGCGAATTAAATCAAATTATCGTGTATTGTCATATGTGTACATAGTACAATGAAATTCTTACTTGCACATCTCCTCAGAGCAGTGTAAATAATGCAATATCTGCAAAAAGTAACCACAAACCCTAACAAAAAGTGTAATATACAGTGTTTAATATTTGTTGTTATTATTGGCAGAAACCTTACAATGTGTTGCTGGAAACTGCCCCAGAATCTACAGGCACAAGTGCCAGGGGTCCTGTACTGTTGGCCTGATGGAAGGAAAAGTGACTGTGGATGGTTACAGAGGTTTTTAACACTAGAATCCCTGAAGCCTATGAAAAAACTCGTAATCCTGGGCCACTTCAAATTCCTTTGCACCTCTCCATTAGCGTCTTTTGTTTTGCAAATGTGTCAATCAGCTCAAGCATCAAGCAGACTGCTGTCCCAAACCCCCACCCCCCCCAACGGGAGATCAAGTCGGACAAAAAGTTCTCCCAGCTCGAAGTCTGTTTATCTGGGTGTGAGGTGCCTGGAGTTGTATAGGGTAAATTTCATGTGTGTTACGTGTCTACAGCAATCTGGGTAAATGTAGGATGACAGGAAAAGCGAGGCAAGAAATGTTGAACACCTACCTAAAACCTTTTTGGAGAAGTGCAAAGGAATTTAATGTGGCCTGGGATTGAGTTTTTTTCGTAGGGTTCAGGAATTCTATTTTTAATAATTCTGTCTGTCTTTTTAAAGCAGTGTGTTTTAAATGTGCTGAACAGAAGGCAACTGGAAGCCAGTAATACTTTTAACATTGCCAGTAATGCCGCTTTCACCACCTTCTGCAGTACTTTATGACCCTGTGATGCAGCCAGCAAAGATGGGAGACTACTGTGCACCTTCAGAATGCCCTATAAGATAACCCCATTTTTTGATAAATGCCAGTATACAAGAAAATTGACAAAATTGCTTTTAAAGTAACATTAGACATTAAAAGAAAATTATACTAGGACATTTTCCCTTCAGTAAATACCCGAATACCTGAATTTTCACGAAAGTGGTTGTTCATAATTTGGGGGAAGCCTGTAATCCCCTTACTGCAAGGTAGAAACAAATGTATCCAGTGCACAGCTAACAAATGATGATAACATTAACTTCTGTACATCTTCCTATGCCGCTTACTTATTACTTTGATTTACTTATATGGGAGTGCAAGTGCAATGGATGACTTCCTCCAAGCTGCGTGATCTGGGAATTGAAGTAGGTCATTTTAACAAACTTCTCATATTAAAGAAAGCACACAAAATGTAAAAAGCCCTTAAATAAAATAATTCTCCGGTCTGACACCAAATCCCACCAATTGTAGCCATTTTAAGTTAGTGACTCTAATTCCTTTTCAAAAAATTTAAAAATAGTCATTCAGCTGACTTACAGCAAATTAAGAACAAAAAATATAACTTAAATTTGCTTCCAAATTATTAGCGCATCACTAGGCACAGTATATAAGTGTTGTGGCCAGGTAAGTTTCTAAAACCATTCCATGAAATTTGAAATTAAGAGATAGCATTGGACAAAAGGTGTAACAGTCACTGTTTCTGGCCTCTCAAGCTGCAGTTCAGCCTTTTTGATTTTTGTGATAAATTGTGTGCCTATGTTTTGTGCTACTATTAACTCTAATTAGAACAAAACACCTGCGGTTAACAAAGTGGCACTCTCCATTGAATTTGCTTGTCTTTCCCATGTTGCATATTGTTCAAATCATGTAATTATAAGTTTCCAGAATTCAAACATTCATATGCATTAGACTGTATTTTGCTTTCTTATGACAGGCACAGCTCATTGAATCTGAAACCATGCGTTCTCAGCTACAAGAGGAACTTAAGAAGACTAAACAGGTGAGAGGTGTTATGCTAAATCAGATGACAGTTTTTTCTTGTCACTATAGAATGGTGTGAGATAGCAGTATATTTGTGAAAAATTTCCTGTGTTATTAACATTGTAAACGTTTATTACATGTTCACCCATTGTGCAGGAGCATCTAGTTTTTAAAGTGGAACTCGATTTCCCCAGCTACAGTGCACAGATGACACCTTAAATCTAGGGCATGGGAAGTAATCACAGGTTGAATCACTCCGTATTTGTCAACCTCAGGCTGTGGGATGAAACTTAAAGCTGTCAATGAGGGAGAAAATCATGTGACATGACATCATGTGACAAGCATAATTTGACTTCCACTTTATTGTCAAAGCCACCACCAGTTCGCTGAGGAATAGAATGTTCTCACTTGTTTTATATGGTAACAAGCTGCTCCTTTCTTTTTCCCACCTCTAAAATGGGATCACTGATGTTATTTAGTAGACATGTCTTAGTGTGCTTTTTTACTATTAGGGAATACGTGCATGTCATGAGCAAAATAACTTTCTTTAATATAAATGGTTTTCTGTGTGGGTAGTCTGTTTTTCTGTAGCTTATCATATAAACTAAATAGGAAGAGATAAAAGAAATGGTTTATCAAGTTAGAAACCCCTATGTTTTCTTATTTTTTTAAACATAATGTAATATTTCTTCCATCAGTTGCAAAATTTTACTGTGAGGTAGTTTGGTTAATGTAAAATTAAATGTGTTTAAGTTTTCTTTTGACGATTTTAACTTCGTCAAACCACATGTTTTCTGTTAACAATTCCAGTACATTCAAGTGTGTTTTAGTGGGAATCATTTATATTAACTTCAGTGCCAAGGATGATAGAAATTAAGTGTTTTTCCATGTAAAAATAAAAAGCCATGTGAAATGGTGGTATTTGATGTAGAAAATGAAGGAAAAATAATATATATAGAAAAAATGTCGGTGTCCCCAATAAGTCTTAATTTGCCCTCATTAGGTAATAAGTTGCTAGATGTGTAATTTAAAGTTAAATGATTTAGTCAAGACACCATTTAAATGAATGTTTGTTATTTTTTGTTGATTTCTATTTCACTGAGGCAACAGATGCAATTATGTCATCGTACTCCAATGCATTTATGTGGCATTTTGAATTTAACATGTTTTCTTGTAGCAAATCTCCAGCACTGCCATTCAGGACAGAGTGAAACTTCTGGTGGATATTTTCTGTGAATTTTCCTTTGGGATTAATAAAGTATCTCTAGATAGATTAGATTAGATAGACAGATAATCTGTCTTATCTATCTATCTCGAGTATAGACAAATGCTAACATTTATTACAAGTTAAATGCAGGAAACGATCAATTAAAAAAAATATTGTGAGTTTAGTAGTGAACTTCAAATACCTAATTGGAGAAAGAACATGTAAGATTGGGTCCCTCAAATCAGAGGGAGCATCTGAAAAAGAGTGTACAGGGTGGGCCATTTATATGGATACACCTTAATAAAATGGGAATGGTTGGTGATATTAACTTCCTGTTTGTGGCACATTAGTATATGTGAGGGGGGAAACTTTTCAAGATGGGTGGTGACCATGGTGGCCATTTTGAAGTCGGCCATTTTGGATCCAACTTTTGTTTTTTCAATAGGAAGAGGGTCATGTGACACATCAACCTTATTGGGAATTTCACAAGAAAAACAATGGTGTGCTTGGTTTTAACGTAACTTTATTCTTTCATGAGTTATTTACAATTTTCTGACCACTTATAAAATGTGTTCAATGTGCTGCCCATTGTGTTGGATTGTCAATGCAACCCTCTTCTCCCACTCTTCACACACTGATAGCAACACCGCAGGAGAAATGCTAGCACAGGCTTCCAGCATCCGTAGTTTCAGGTGCTGCACATCTCGTATCTTCACAGCATAGACAATTGCCTTCAGATGACCCCAAAGATAAAAGTCTAAGGGGGTCAGATCGGGAGACCTTGGGGGCCATTCAGCTGGCCCACGACGACCAATCCACTTTCCAGGAAACTGTTCATTTAGGAATGCTCGGACCTGACACATTGAACACATTTTATAAGTGGTCAGAAACTTGTAAATAACTAATGAAAGAATAAAGTTACGTTAAAACCAAGCACACCATTGTTTTTCTTGTGAAATTCCCAATAAGGTTGATGTGTCACATGACCCTCTTCCTATTGAAAAAACAAAAGTTGGATCCAAAATTGCCGACTTCAAAATGGCCACCATGGTCACCACCCATCTTGAAAAGTTTCCCCCCCTCACATATACTAATGTGCCACAAACAGGAAGTTAATATCACCAACCATTCCCATTTTATTAAGGTGTATCCATATAAATGGCCCACCCTGTAGTTTGTTGGCATTTGTTTGGCAGGGCTTGCCATATCTTCACATTTAAAGCTTTCTTGGAGAGTTTTAGCACCTTGAACATCATTGTGTAAGGAATATGAAGTTAGTCTTTTGAACTTTACTTGACAAGTTTACTGTGACCGATCCAAGACAATATAAATAAGCTATTGTATTGTTTTTAAAAGTAGTGTTTAAATGTCAGGTCAATCTCAAAGAAATAAAACAGAATTTTGTGTAAGTATGACCAAGTGATTAAAGAAACATGGCTAAATCCAAAAGAACAATAAGTGTATTTTTGTTGGTCAGGCCAGAATTTATATACAATGTTGATTCAAGTGGCAATAAAGCAATATTTTAGTCAAGGTTTTTAAGTGAGGATAAAATATTAGATAAAGATATGACCCTTGGGATGCATGGTGCAGTAGTGGTGTGGTGTGCTATTGCATTTAGTAATATTATCCTGATGTTGTTTAATGGTATTAAGAGTCAGAGTCTGTTTTTCACCACTCTGTCATATGCATTTTAGTTTACATTTCAATATTTTTTTCATCCTTAAAATAGAGTGGAGAGCTAAGAGAAAAGTACTGCATGTGCCTGCTTCTTCATACATAACCCTAAACTGTCTTACCAATGGATTTTTTTATATTCAAAAATCATAAGAAGTGGAATGAACATTCATAGGATAATTTCATGCTACTTTGAGGAGTGGAAAAGTTTGCAGAGAAAACAAGATGCTTGAATTTCACTGGTTGGTGGTTGCTCTGCTATTTAATTTGATCCTTAACTTTATGAAATTAGGACCCACGTTTGAAGAAGTGCATTATGTAATTGCAGGGCATCTAAAATTGACACTTCTGTATGTTGAAGTCTAGCTTATTTTATGTTATGATAAAGTGTAGTAATGTTTAAGTTGATCATTTTTTACATTTTCTTAGCCTGCTATAAAGATGCTGGAGGAATAAAGCAGGGGCCAGTCCTAAACAAGCCTACAATAATAATAATATATTTTACTGTGCTTTTTAAAAAAGCACCATATGACCACTTCCATTTTATGCAGTCTTCTTTGAAATATGTTTGGTTTGCTTTTCATCTGTCAAATCTGTCATCTGTGTTTTGTGAATTTGTTAATGAAACCTAATGAAAAAAACAAGGTTTTTTTTCCCCCAGTAACACACAAACCCAACCCCCTGTATCCGTGGGATCACCTTTCATTGTTTCAGTAACATCCATTTTAAATAAAATATCAAATCTTTTTCTTCTTCTTCTTTTGACTGATACCGTTAGGGGTCGCCACAGCGGATCATATTTTTCCATATCCTCCTGTCCTCTGCATCTTGCTCTGTTACACCCACCACCTGCAAAATAAAACATGTAAAAAAACAAAATTCATAAATTTGAATTCATTAATTTCTTGCATGCCCGCCTGTATGAACAGCATCATGAATCATCTTTCCATCAGCCATTTCTGGTAGACAGTAACGTGTTGTGTTAAGGAAACTGTAAGGGACTGTAGGAAAGAATCCACATAAAAGAGCGACACCAAGCCATTTATTGCAAGTAAGAGATGGTTGCATAGATTCAGAAATCAGTATGAACATAAAATATAAAAGTTACAGGAGAGACTATGTCTGCCAATAAAGTGGCTGCTGCGAGGTTTCCAGAAAAAAAGAAAAAATGAATTGAAGATAAAATAGATACCCTCCAGAACAAGTGTTTCATTGTGATTAAACTGGGTTGTTATAGAAGGAGATGTTGAATCAAACATACATTCAGAAAAAGGCAAAGCAGGCTAAAGGCTTTAAGTCTTGTAAGGACAGACTAACCTTATTACTGTGTGGCAGTGCTACAGGGCATATGGCTAAGCCAGGAGTTTGTTTACTGATCTAAGAATCAATGCCTTCTCATGAGCAAGAATAAAAATGATTTATTTGTGTTCTGGCAATACAATTAAAAGCCTGGGTCACAGCCATTCTGTTTATGGAATAATTCCACAATTGTTTTATCCCTGAAGTTAAAAAATGTTTGAAGCAGAAACTGTTGAAATTTAAGGCCTAGTAATAACAGGCAATGCACCTGGCTGTCCCGAATTGGTTTGCTATGAAGAGTAAAATGTCAAGCTTGTATTTTTACCTCAAAATACTATCTCTTTGCTACAACCTCTTGGCCAAGGTATCGTTTGGTGTGTCAAGGCCACATACACCCACCTAGTATTTAATTTGATTCGAGCAGTCATTGATGTTGACCCAAATGATGGAAATCATTCACTATTCCAGATGCAGTATAATTTATAAAAGCATCAATGGATTAATTAAAACTAGAGACTTAAATGCATGTTGGAGGGCTATATGGAGTAAGGCCACGAATGATTTGAACAACTTTCTGAAGATTGATAGAGAAGTTCATAAAATGTTTCAGTCAGCAATAGAACATGGAGGAGATTGACATGTTGATATGACTAAAGCAGAAGTTGAAGAACACATTGAAATCCATATAAAAGTTTTAACAAATAAAGAGTTACAAGAACATATTGATTCATCAGCAGATAAAGAAAAAGAAGAATAATAAGAACCACCAGCAAGGTTACATAAATTCAGTGAAATGTTTCAGATTGCATATACAGTAATCCCTCCTCCATCGCGGGGGTTGCGTTCCAGAGCCACCCGCGAAATAAGAAAATCCGCGAAGTAGAAACCATATGTTTATATGGTTATTTTTATATTGTCATGCTTGGGTCACAGATTTGCGCAGAAACACAGGAGGTTGTAGAGAGACAGGAACGTTATTCAAACACTGCAAACAAACATTTGTGTCTTTTTCAAAAGTTTAAACTGTGCTCCATGACAAGACAGAGATGACAGTTCTGTCTCACAATTAAAAGAATGCAAACATATCTTCCTCTTCAAAGGAGTGCGTGTCAGGAGCACAGAATGTCACATAGATAGAGAAAACAATCTCTAGCAAACAAATCAACAGGGCTGTTTGGCTTTTAAGTATGCGAAGCACCGCGGCACAAAGCTGTTGAAGGCGGCAGCTCACACCCCCTCTGTCAGGAGCAGGGAGAGAGAGAGAGAGAGATAGAGAGAGAGAGAGACAGAGTTTGTTTTTCAGTCAAAAATTAATACGTGCCCTTCGAGCTTTTAAGTATGCGAAGCACCGTGCAGCATGTCGTTTCAGGAAGCAGCTGCACAAAAGATAGCAACGTGAAGATAATCTTTCAGCATTTTTAGATGAGTGTCAGTATCGTCCAGTTGTGCGAACAGCCCCCCTGCTCAATCCCCATACGTCAGGATCAGAGAAAGTCAGCGCAAGAGAGAGAGAAAAGTAAGCAATCTAGCTTCTCAGCCATCTGCCAATAGCGTCCCTCGTATGAAATCAACTGGGCAAACCAACTGAGGAAGCATGTACCAGAAATTAAAAGACCCATTGTTCGCAGAAATCCGCGAACCAGCAAAAAATCCGCGATATATATTTGAATATGCTTACATATAAAATCCGCGATGGAATGAAGCCGCGAAAGGCGAAGCGCGATATAGCGAGGGATCACTGTAATCTAAAGGATAAAATTATGGAATATTAAGTCACATGTATGATCGCTGAAGTATTTATGATCCCATAGAAACATTTTGTTGAATTAAAAAGGAAGAGAAAACAACTTTGTATCGCAGTGTTTTTCAAAAAGGCATTGGCACAAAAAAAAAGAAAAATTTCCTTCAGCATTGTCTGTCTGAATCAAACATTATCCCAAGTTTTTCAGAGAGATCCAGTCACCCGCAGCAGATGACCTTTCTGATGTATTTATTAAATAGGTTTGGCATTATCTGCAAATTTCTCTCCTCCACAGGGTGCCATGCAAAGAATCCACCATAACTTGGGGACTACTGGATCTTTTTTTCCTAGATATGGGAAATGACTATCAAATGATCATTATCTGCAATCATAATCAATAAATAATTAAAATCAAATAAGTCTCCATTATAAAATATTCCTTGCGAATTTATTAACATTATTTTTAATATAACTGTTTGAGTCAAGAAGCCCAATCAAGTCATATTGGGATTAATGTAAATATATGATATGCCCTGCACAACACACATTTTGGCTTATAATATTTCCAGAATCATTAAAATACATATTAATACACAAGGTAGACTTAAACACAACTTAGAAGAATCATATATACTCCCGAAAATAAGCTATATGTTCTTATTCAAGAAAAAGGCTTACTCCAAATTGTTAACATAAGAACATTTTATGATTCAAAAGTTACTAAAGATTCCAAAAAGGAGTTAATTTAGGTTGCATTTGGTGAATGTTTTATACATTGCAGTAAATGCATAAAATTCTTGGAATTCTGTGAACCTTTCAACTTGATTTGTAACAGTTTTCATCATAAAAGGTGCACATAGAAACTAAAGGGCAAATCAATAATGCAGATATAACATTTGCAGACAAGAAAATACATTTAACATGATGTGATATTTTGGTTTTTATGATTAGTTGATTATTATTTATTTGTCAAGCAAAGCGAATGAAACCCTAAACATTGTTGCATTCTCCCTCTACCACACAGTGAACCCAACCTTCCACCTTTTTTTTCAGTCAAGGGATAGGTTAATTGAGAGACAACGGTTTATCTAGAAATGGGAAATAGTAGCTTAACTATGTCTCCTACACGCGGAAATGGGAGGACAACATATGATAAGGAAATAGTGTATAACAGGAGCAGCACCAGAAATGCAGGATTTGAAATAAAAAATAAGCCTTAGTGGCTTTACTGGATGCCCTTGTTGATCCATGACACATATAGCTCTAGGCGTAATAGGTTCTTTAAAGGAAATAACCAGTTAATCCCTGTTACAAGATCAATTGTCTTTTCAGTGTGAAGAAAGAAACGGCAAGAATGTAGAGACAGAAACTTCTTCTGTTTGGAGACAAATCTGTAAGATTGAGAGTCTGTGGTAAAAGTGTAATATTAATGGAGAGAAAAAATGGATTATAGAACCATTTAGAAGGAGAAAACTGGAAACAACATCAAATGTTGAGAAAAGTGCTGGGATCATTCAGGGGATATACATGGTATAGTAGATAATGCTTATGGCAGAGCTTCTTAACCTTTTTCATTTTGGCATAAAGCCTGCTCAAACAGCATCCTTTTTAAGCTTATGTGTGATGGTGTTTATGCATTCAATTTTGTATAAAATGGAACACTCTCCATTTTATGGTTTTTGGTAAAGCATGTGGGAAAGGTCTGACAGAAAACACTTTCCTGAAGAGTCAATTCTTTCCTTTGAGTTTTGTGGAATTGCATATAGTTCAGTGCCTAAACACATGTGCTCTGTAAAACTTTCTAGTACTCAAACCAGGAAAGATGTAATTAAAACTGGCAGGTATTTTGCATTTCAGTGACTGTGTTTAATTGACATGTGACACTTAAGTTGCACCATGTTTGGTGACTAATCAGTAACCAGTGACACCATGTTCAGTAACTTTTGCATTGTAGTGACATTTGACAATTTCACCTAGCGTATATTTTAAATGATTTCAAGTACCTGTTGTGTGATTTAGTAACATTCTTCATGGGAGTCAGCACTTTCATATTAAATGTAAGCGTTAAGTCTGTATCACTTAGACATTTCCCCATAACAGTGCCATGTATTGTAAATCAAGCTTTCATCTGCTTAGAAGAGGAAGACATTCTTATTAGCAGTGGTGAAAGTTGTGTTTATTCTTCTTTCAAAACTGGATTTCATCTACTGAATGCTTGTCTCCTCTTCCCTAACCTCAAGTCTCTGTTATGTCCTTCTGCTGCTCCAAAGACATCATTCATCTTCCCTAATGGTTTTAATTCCTTCTTCACTTCAACGTTGATAAAATTCAAAAAACAGTTCAAGACTCCTAAAACATCCTGACTCACCTGTGTCATTCTTCTTTTTCCTGTTTCCCTCTTGTAAATGACTTAACATTTCTGACCTGCTTTGTACCCACATCACACCATCTGTCCACTGGACCATATCCCTTCACATATTCTTTAGTCCATCTCTTCTCTTTTTAATGCCTCACTGACTTCTGATTTCCCTACTGATTTCAAGATGACCCCTATTCTTAAGAGACACTCTCTCAACCCATCTGCAATAGAGAATCACTGTTCTCTGTCCCTTCTACCGTTCCTGTCCAAGACTCTTGAATACTTAGTCCACAAATAACTCTCCTCTTATCTGTCTGACAATGAACTACTAGATTCTGTTCAATCTGTATTCCGCAAGGGTCATTCTACCGAGACTGCACTGCTTTCAGTCACAAATGCTCTTAGGTTTCTCAAGCTGCTTCTCTGTCCTTATCCTTCTTGACCTTTCATCAGCTTTGAATACTGTTACCTACTCTTTCCTTATCTCTTCCCTCGATAAACTTGAATTCTGTGGTTTTGCTTTGGACTTGATGAAGGCCTATGTTTTGTGTGTCCTGGGCCTATCTTTATGAAGTATTTTAGAGTAGGATAAG
The DNA here is from genome assembly GCF_900747795.2 of Erpetoichthys calabaricus. Classification (NCBI taxonomy): domain Eukaryota; kingdom Metazoa; phylum Chordata; class Cladistia; order Polypteriformes; family Polypteridae; genus Erpetoichthys; species Erpetoichthys calabaricus. The sequence goes on from NC_041407.2 coordinate 21,611,285, forward strand.
GGTCCTAACTGGCTCAAAGATCTCAGAAAGATGAAAATTTGGTTCTATTCCTAGGAGTAGGATTAAAAGTATTTTATCAATTTGCCTAAGTTAGGAAATTATACGTAACTTTACCATGATTTAGGAGAGTTCATGTGCGATTGTAACTTGCAAGGAGCTGCCCTAAGATGGGGGTCAGGCAGAGTTTGGCGCACACATCCCAAGATATCTGAATGTTTTGGAAATGCTAGACAACAATGAACTTGTAAAAAGATAACGATTTGACAGAGATGGAATAACATTCATAACAAATATTGAAGGTTACATGAATTCTCTGTCTACGTAGAGAAGCTGTGTGCTTCTAGCCAAAATGAAAGTGTTGGTAATGTTACATGTAAAATGCTGCTTTGCAATCGTGAAGATGTGGGTATTTCACAACCAAGCATTTCTCGAATTTTGCACCAAACTTTGAATGCCATTACAATGTAAGTAGTAATATTTAAGATTTATACTCCTCCTTACCCACATCACCCGCAACACTTGAGGTTATGTTAAGGCAAGCTGCATTTATGCAAATCGGTATGCACATAAAGAGTATAACCCCAAGGGTGGTTGAGAATGCATACAGGTAAAATTCCATTACAGCGAACTGCCAGGTACCTAAAAAATATTTTGTTGTAATGAAAATTTCGTACTAATGAGATTCTGTATTTGTTACTACAGTGCTTTCTTTAACTTGCGTCCAGGTGTTTGCAATCATTTCAATAGCTTCTTTCGCGTTAATTTTAATCTCCTCCTGTCTACAAGTTATGCTGACAAGAATGTTTCTCAGCATTTCCTTGCGATAATACACTTTCAGGGTGCGAATGATGCCCAAATCCAATGGCTGAAGCATTGCTGTGCAATTGGGTGGGAGGACTTCAATGCAAACATTATCTAAATGTGGAATGTTGTGGGCAGCATAGTTATCAATCAGAAGCCGAATCATCCTTTTCTTCCTCTTCATATTGTGAGGTTTCTGAACTCTTTTAGGATCCCCCCCACACCCCACCCAACGGGAATGACACGCTGAAGTGCGTCCCAAAGCGCAATTGCCGCGTCTGTGGAAGATTGTTTGTCCGAGCCTGCTGCAGTGGAGCACCACAGATGCAAATCATAAAAGATCGGGGTCGTGCTAGAAGTACCTGTCTTGCACCCCAAAACACGAGGCTTAGTCTCTGTACTTTAGCAAAACCAGCTTTATTCAGCTTGAAACCGGAACAGCAGGGTTATTTATTGTAGCGTGATCTGCCACTCTCCTATACACAGACACAGCAGTCAGGCTGGGTTGTTGCCAGGTTAGTGGCCAAGTAATACTGTTCTCAGCATTTACAATGTTCCTTGCATCACCCATCGAGATCTTTTCTGTTTGCTTCGGTGAAGAGCCACAGCAGAGCTGTGAGCCTGATATTTTCCTGGCAACAGATAATAAACAGTCTTCCACAGATGCGGTGATTGCACTTTGGGACACTCTTTGTCATGTTGTCCAGTTGGGGGAGGTCCCAAGAGAGTTTAGAAACCTCATATTTTCTTGAATGAATGCCGCATTAATAGGAATGTTTCTTGAACGAGCATCACTGAACCACATAAAAACGGCTTTTTCGGCGTCTTCAAATGCAGCAGTTCGCATACATTTGCAACCCGAGATTTTTCTTCTGTTTTTGCTCAGCCTTTCAAGAAAGTTGACAGTGTTTATGGCGAAATTCCGAATTCACTGGCAACGTCTTTTGTTCTTTTTGCAGCAGTCAAGAGCTACAAAAATGTAAAGTTTTTTTTTTTTTCTAATATGAACTGTTGTTTTTTTTCGTGTCTGCCATTTCTATAGGAGGGTGAGAATGAGTTCAATTCCAATGGATGTTTTTCAAATGTTGATGAGCAATAAGCAAAAGGTATCACTGAAAACCACAGAAAACAAAAACAGCAAAAAAAAACAGTATGAGGAAAGCTCGAAGAAAGAAAAAAAAATTACAATGATTCCGTTTGGGGGATCAGTGTGCACAACTGAGCTGCGACCACAGAACTAACTGCTCTGTGGATGATTCATTCAGGCATTTCAAGGTCTTTTGGGCACTTTGTTGTAATGAAATTATCTGCTGAATGTATTTCGTAGTAATAAGATTTCTATAGACTCGTGTCATATGGGGAATACTTCGTTGTAATAAAAATTTTTGTTGTAAAGATATTCGTTGTAATGGGATTTTACCTGTATGTGAATTGCAATTGATATTATGATATCAATACAGTGGTACTCATGCGTGCGAACAGTATTACCCTGATGATAAGCAGGGCTGGATGGGTGATTGACAATAAAATGTCAAACAGGTATGCTTAACTCTGGATTCCACGAACCCCTGGCACATTTCCATTACATTTTAGAAGTACAGGAAGGGTTTTGGTAAATTAACATGAACAATATTGGGCTTCACTGTCACTCAGTGTTTGTATCTTAGTCTTTCTGTCTCTGTGCTCTTTATGGTACCATTTTGTTTCTGTCATTGCAAAGTGGCAACAATTATGTGCAGCTTGGTGCAGTATTCTATTTTATGTTTTCCTTCTTCTTTTGTGATGATGGTAATGATGATGATTATTTATTTTCTTTGTGGTGAAAGCTGTAGGATTAGTACCCAAAAACTGCAAAGCGTCATCATAATTTCCAAAGAAACTACAAATTGTCATCATGAGTACCACTCTATGATTAGGGCTACCGTAAAATGGTGACAGCATTCATTTTCAAATGCATATTCTTACTCCTAAGGGGGTTATGAGTAGGATGCTTCATAAATTCTTCTTGTGTCCTAATTGGAGTTAGATCAAATTCTTATCCTAGTCTGACATTTAGTGCAAATCCTAGGAGTAATTCTGAAACACTGGGACCTGGTCTAACTCCTTTTCTTGTCTATAGAAATTCTGCACAGGTATTTATCAAATATCAGTGTTGGGTCCACTTCTTTTTTTCTCTCTGCATCCACTCCTTAGCAATTTTATTTCTTCTCATGGCATCTCCTTCCACTTTAATGCAGATGATGCACAGATATTCCTCTCACTTCCCTCTTACAACCCACAGATTTCAGTCCAGAACTCCAGTTGTCTATCATCTATTTCATCCTGGATACATGCTCATCACCTTAAGCAACGCTTCAAAGTCGGACATCTAGTGCTTGCCTTGTAGTTATTCTTTCTCATATTTGTCTATAAGCATTGCTTTTGAAGATGTCACCCTTTCACCATCAGTCACGATCAGGAAGAAAACTTGCTTTTTTATTGAATATTTTGGAACTTCTTAGCAGCTATGCTGCAAAGTGATACTATTATAATGACAAAGAGTTAATAATAATAAAAGTAATATAAAACACAGTGCATCCAGAAAGTATTCACAGCACATCACTTTTCCCACATTTTGTTATGTTACAGCCTTATTCCAAAATGGATTAAATTCATTTTTTTCCTCGGAATTCTACACACAACACCCCAACGTGAAAAAAGTTTACTTGAGATTTTTGCAAATTTATTAAAAATAAAAAAATTGAGAAAGCACATGTACACAAGTATTCACAGCCTTTGCCATGAAGCTCAAAATTGAGCTCAGGTGCATCCTGTTTCCCCTGATCATCCTTGAGATGTTTCTGCAGCTTAAGTGGAGTCCACCTGTTGTAAATTCAGTTGATTGGACATGATTTGGAAAGGCACACACCTGTCTATATAAGGTCCCACAGTTGACAGTTCGTGTCCGAGCACAAACCAAGCATGAAGTCAAAGGAATTGTCTGTAGACCTCTGAGACAGGATTGTCTTGAGGCACAAATCTGGGGAAGGTTACAGAAAAATTTCTGCTGCTTTGAAGGTCCCAATGAGCCCAGTGGCCTTCATCATCCGTAAGTGGAAGAAGTTCAAAACCACCAGGACTCTTCCTAGAGCTGGCTGGCCATCTAAACTGAGCGATCGGGGGAGAAGGGCCTTAGTCAGGGAGGTGACCAAGAACCCAATGGTCACTCTGTCAGACCTCCAGAGGTCCTCTGCGGAGAGAGGAGAACCTTCCAGAAGGACAACCATCTCTGCAGCAATCCACCAATCAGGCCTGTATGGTACAGTGGCCAGATGGAATCCACTCCTTAGTAAAAGGCACATGGCAGCCTGCCTGGAGTTTGCCAAAAGGCACCTGAAGGACTCTCAGACCATGAGAAACAAAATTCTCTGGTCGGATGAGACAAAGATTGAACTCTTTGGTGTGAATGCCAGGCGTCACGTTTGGAGGAAACCAGGCACCGCTCATCACCAGGCCAATACCATCCCTTCAGTGAATCATGGTGGTGGCAACATCATGCCGTGGGGATGTTTTTCAGCGGCAGGGACTGGGAGACTAGTCAGGATAAAGGGAAAGATGACTGCAGCAATGTACAGAGACATCCTGGATGAAAACCTGCTCCAGAGCGCTCTTGACCTCAGACTGGGGCGACGGTTCATCTTTCAGCAGGACAACGACCCTAAGCACACAGCCAAGATATCAAAGGATTGGCTTTAGGACAACTCTGTGAATGTCCTTGAGTGGCCCAGCCAGAGCCCAGACTTGAATCCGATTGAACATCTCTGGAGAGATCTTAAAATGGCTGTGCACCGACGCTTCCCATCCAACCTGATGGAGCTTGAGAGGTGCTGCAAAGAGGAATGGGCGAAACTGGCCAAGGATAGGTGTGCCAAGCTTGTGGCATCATATTCAAAAAGACTTGAGGCTGTAATTGTTGCCAAAGGTGCATCGACAAAGTATTGAGCAAAGGCTGTGAATACTTATGTACATGTGTTTTCTCAGTTTTTTTATTTTTAATAAATTTGCAAAAACCGCAAGTAAACTTTTTTCACGTTGTCATTATGGGGTGTTGTGTGTAGAATTCCGAGGAAAAAAATGAATTTAATCCATTTTGGAATAAGGCTGTAACATAACAAAATGTGGGAAAAGTGATGTGCTGTGAATACTTTCCGGATGCACTGTAACTAACTGCCAGTGAAGAGAAACATCTTTTAACAGGTGAATCAGCAATGCCCCCCCCCCCCCCTTCAACATTGTGTTATTCAGATCACATTGTTTGTCAGTATGTGGAAATGCAAATATTATGTAGGACACAGCAGTTGATGTTAACATATCATGGTTTGGCCCTCAATTAACATTTTTAAGGAGTGTGGCAGATAGCAAATGCACAGAGATCCATTCAAAAGTTTGTAGCTTCCTGACAGTGACCTCAAAGTTATGTATTTTAAAGTACATTACATACAGGCAATTTTTCAGTTTTGTATATAGAAATTGAAGTAATATTAATCAATTATTGATTTATTAAAAATGAAACCCTACTTTGTAGTCATAGTTTGATTATCCAAAGTAGCAGCATACTGTAGTCTCTTAACCCTATATGTTTATACAGTATGTCATGCAGCACAAATCTTGCTTGTTTGTTACTGAATTAATTACATCATTTCCCTTTTTAACAGTTGTGTTAATGAAAATACCACATACTTCTGTTCAATGACCAACCCCTATGGAATAGCATACTAAAGCATGTTCTACCAAAACTGTACTGTTCTGTAGAAGATATGTTGTCTAGCCATGCATGTTTGTGCACACTTCCCCAAAATTACCTTATTTCATTCAAGAACCTTCATGTTATTTGAATTAACAGATGTCTTCTGTTGTTGAAAGCTGATGAGGTTCATACAACAGAAGAAAGGAGAGCTTTGCAGGTGCTTGGCTGGCGTGGATCTGTGTTTTGGGATGCTACAGATTTTCGAATGGTCATAAATATAAATCTGTAAGAGGCACACTGAAACAAACGTTTCAAATACATTGGTGAAGGGTTAGTAAGTTTGTCCCTGGTCAGCTACACCACATTCACATTTTCTAGCATTCAGTCTACTGATGACCAGCTATTTCATAGCTAAAAATAAACACACTCCCAATCACATTTCTTTCTTCACAATGTTTGCATTTAGAGATACCTACCAATGTGAGTGCTTCTTTTAAAAGGTGCACTAAAGTAGAACTAGATTGATTTGTATTTTTTTCATATTACAGATTGGTAACTGTTTACTTCAGGCTTGGTCTGAAGGTGTTTATTACTTACAAAATAGAAGATCAAGTTAGAAATACAGTAAATAAAAAAAGATCTGTTGGTTCACTGTTGTAGCATCCCAGATTAATGACAATGTAAATGTGTGTACAAAGAATATAAGCACAATGACAAGAGAAACCTTGGAAGAAAATTAAGTACAAAACAAACAATAAATAATACCTGCAGTCTCTTTGGACTTGCCTCTTTTTCTATGGAACCACTTTCTAATGGATATGGTGTCTTATCCTTTTATATATGTCAAGCCATCCTTGGGCTCTAAAGAAATACTTCACCCATTTTTTAATCTCTTATTTACCCTGTTTTGTTTGTAGAAATGACTTTTTGAATCTTCAACCACTTATCCTGCAACACTTTTAAACATTTGTTTAAAACCCATTAACAACTCCATACTCCGTCAGCTTTTAACTCCTACACAAGAGTTATTTCTGATGTGGTAATACCCTCTTAATTTTATCATGCCATAGTTTAGTCTGGTGACTTGAGGTGTCTCTGTACTCCTGAGCTCCAGTGTACTGTTACAAAGCTATGTTGCCCTCTAGGCTATTATTTATATTACAAACTATTTGTTTTTCTTGTTTTGCTGCCATCAAGTGCAAGGAAGATATCTAAAGTTGTGGAGACATGCAGCAAACAAAGTAACTAATAATACAATTTACTTCCTAGAGACAGCAGGACCCCATATTTTCCTAATAGTACCCCTTTGTTACCTCCCAGTAGCTTAGGATACTTCTACTTTCCATCTACTAGTCTGCTCTTTCACCTCTTTTCCCATTAAGTGCTTACCTCCAGAGCATTTTCTAAAGTAATTCACCTTTTGAAGAGTCCAACCTTATACACTGGTACGGTGATGCCAATACTCTGTTTCCTTCCCAACATCAAGGGCCTTTTTGGGCACTGTCTTGGTCTGGTTTCATCCTGGCAACTGATTGCCCATGAAGGTCAGTGTCTTACATCTCAATCCAATTAGGTACAGTTTCAGAGGTTACTTATCTAATGCCCCAGTGGACAAAGTGTGTTTGAAAATTTAAAGGATGGATGAGTCAAAAACATTTTTTAAACATATAATGTTTCTCCTTTAATGCAATCATATTTTGCTGACAGAATTGTCAGTGAATTGAAAACAATAAATGTGATATGCATCCTTTCTTAGCTACTCTTGTTCAAATTGGGGTAGATGATGCTTACCCTTCTTGTATTTGTTCATTAAGAGCCTTTCTCAGAAAGCACAACATAAGCAAGTCAAATAGTGAAAAAATGTTAATGAAGGATCAGAATCACATCAGACTATTCTCATTTCTTATGTTGAAGGGTAAGGGTGAGATTTTTCCCAGATGTGTTTTGTATCAACAGCAGTGAAAGTACAATGGGAAACACAAGCTGAGAGAGTTCAGGAGGTGAAATTAAAAGTAAACTTATGAGTTGGTGTTCTTGTTAGGACAATATGCTGCTGCAAACACTTGACTTGCTCCTCTGAATTATCTTACCTACTTAATGAAGGCCTTGAATGGCAACTGTGACACTGTTATGGCCTGGGACTCCACTGCTAACATCTGACTAAGCCCTGGCTATTCTCCTGGCATAGCACAGCTATTGTATTTATTTATTTTGGTGACATTTTATCCAGTCAGACTTAAAAATCATAAGGAAACTGTAGCTTTCGGCATTAGCAGGTTAACAGGCTAGTTTATGGTCTCAGTGTGTGATGGGAACAGAACCTACAGTCTTGTGGTTTACAGCGTTTGATGCCTTAGCTAATTGACTGTACTCTTATTAGTCCTGCTGGATTTGTCTCCTGCAGTAAGTGACAAGGGCCTCCTGTAATAGTCTTGTTTGGGTTTAATTAACATTTGGTGTCAGAAGATATAATGAAATCTACCTTTGTGATAATCCTCACTTAGGAGCTCATTAGGAGTAGAAAGGGGGAAATGTTTACTTATTACTTATTTTTGAATAAAATCTATGCTGTTTGCTTCCTGCTGAGAGCCTATGTATACCTGGTATTAAATCCCTGCTGCTAGGCCAGAATTACCATTTTATCCAGTATTAAAACTCAGGAAAAAAACCTTTCATTTATTTGAAACATTTTGCTCAAATATTAACAACGAAACATTACACCCTCTTGGTAGTCTTTTAGTCATAAATGTCAGAGTTTATGAATGATGCAAAAAAATAGCCAGATATACTGAAAACAAATCCAGCATGACAGTTAGGAGAAAGAGTCTGCTATGGAAACTTTCCCAGAATGAGAAATAGAATAGTTTCATGTTATGTTGCACCTTTCCTAGGTTACAGTCCCAGTTTTGATATATTAAGTAATTCTGCAAGTGGAACAAGCTTTCTGCAAAGTGGCTTTTTTTTTTTCACTAATGCCCACATTGAACAATCACCCTCTTCTGTCCACGACTAAACCAAGTAACTGTGAACACTAGAGAAAAATGGCATTTATTTACTTTTAATTCTTGATTAACCTACTTAATCAACTAGCTGTTGTAGGTGCATTAGAGTTTTTAGTTTACTTAAGTAAAGAGGTTCACATTCGTAAAGTCAAAAGAATTACCACTCTCTTCTTGATTTGCATGCTGAGCTCAAGAGGCTTTTTTTGTGATCTTCAGGTGGAATGAGTTCTGTAAAATGTCCAAAGACTGGTTGACAGGACTGAGAAAGTAATGAATTTTAAATGGCAACTATCATGTGTCAAACCAAGACTATGATAGTTGTTATCCCAAAATATTTTACATGTTTCAAGCTAAACACTTTAGGCATACTTTTTGAACTCTAATTCATAATACTGATTATTGCAACAAACATAGATGTATTGGGAATGTGCTCCAGAATCACTGTGCATAATAACAAAAAAGTGCAGTGCATTGAAATGTACTGAATTTGGGCATGTTCTATAACTCAAAAAAAAAATCATAAATGTGTGTGCTTGAATAAAGCAAGAGTAGTATATACTAATGAAGAGCCATTTAAATCACAAATAACACAGTACTGACAGCTGATTTTTTCCATTACTTGACACAGACACACTATTTGTCAGGTTATAAGAATGAAGGTGCATTATTGTGGTTTTCACTCCATGGCTTGACCCACTAGACCATAATGCATACTTCAAAGCAGTAGACCTGTTAATCTTTTGCTAATCTTTTGCTTTTGCACATTTCATGGTGGAATTTTACAATAAGTGAACTGTAAAGCACAGTGATTAAAGGACAAGCTCACAGTCACACAATAAGACAGAAATAAGCATTTGAACTAATTTCTCATCCAAATAGTTATTTCTCTTGCGTTCTCCTTCACTACTCATGTGCACAAATCCCCCTACATTAATTTAATTTTCTGTCTGCTCTATGTATCTATTCCTAGTATAACATCTTGTCTAGACTTTGCTTTATATAAATGTACAAATTTAACCAAGTCATCAGGAACAAAATGTTTAATTATGTCTTGCCTGATTGCATGAAAAAGTAGCAGATAAAAACATTAAAATGTCAATAAACAAAAGCAAGATTGTGTTTTCTTGATTGTCTTTAAAGAATAGTAAGTTGTTAGAATATGGGGGTGAGTTGCTGTTAGCTTTTAAAATGGTCCCGTCTGAATTGTGTTTTATATTTTAAAGTAAAGCATAATCCAGAAGGAGCTTCAAAAACTTTAATGTAACACATTTAAGTTTTAGAATGTCAACTTTGCTGTCATATGGCATGGACTTCTAGAGGAGATGGCTAGCCAGTGAGTGCAGAAAACCTCAATGAGCAGTAATTGGCTGTTGAAAGCTGTGATGTTGTGTGTGTCTTATTAGACGGTCTTCCAGTGGCAGACCATAAAGAATTTTTTTTTTTTTTTTTTTTTTTTTTTTTTAATACTTCCACTGGGGAAAAACAAATAATCATTAATGTGTGCTAGAGAGGCAACACACATACTTTAAATTGTTTTCTAAAATCTTTAAGGACAAAACCGTTAAAGTTGAAACAAAAAAATAAGGTATGGCTAAGTTTGTTTTTGTTAATTGCATGGATACTAATGTCTTGCACTGAATATTTGGACATTCTTTCATGTATATAGACATTTTTATGGTGCTTCCTTGATTATGTCACACATCATGTTCCCAGCAGTGCTTGGGATGCAGAGTTTCAAAATAGCAATGTCTATGTGGATTACCACATGAAATAGTGGTACCAACAGAAGATGAAAATGCAGAAAGTATGAAGATATGATGATGTAATTGAACTGATGATATAAATATTAGCAAATTTTTTTTAATACCTTAACCTTGCATGTCACTACATTTTCTTCTGGAATCATGAGCCTGACTATCATGCTTCCAGAGACAGAATTGACAACGTGTTTTTTATTTGTTGTTTTTGTGTTTTTTCTTTCTGAAAAAATAATTCATTATTAATATGTTATTAAATGCTACACTTGCTTAGCCTCTTACAGGAAAAAAGTCCCAATAAAAGCTGAGCTGTAAAAAGTCACTTGAACTTGACCATTAAGAGGTAAGGATTCATCCTTTAGAGACAATAACTTTGTTATATGAACAAAGAGTGAGTGTATTGTTAGGAGTGCTCCACACTATGTTATACTATGAAAGTTAGCATTAAGGCCTATATCAGTAATGCATTCTTGTTGGGCAACATTGGAATATCTAGATAAAAAACTATGGTATCAGTCTGGCTGTTAATGATTCTGGCAAATGGTGTCACTGTGCATCAAACATGAAAAGGATTTTTGAGAAAAAGGAAAAGTGACAAGTTGGGCAGGTCATTTTATTGTGTGTTAAACTCTTAACCTTTTCATGTCTGCTATTCATCAAATTGTGTGATTCTAGGCTTTGTGTGTAGGGTAAAATAGAAGGCAGCATAGTGAGACACAAGTGGAGTGGAAATTTGGGCAAGTACAGTTGGCCAAATTGGCTGAGAGACAACTGTCTGATGGGGCAGAAAATGAGCTCCTGTTCCTTCCTTTAATTTTGTCCTTCTGTTTTCTTTCCCTCCTTTTTTATTTTTAGCATTTAGTTTAGCTATCTACTCTGCATTACTATACTGTAGATCTAGGGGATGTGGTGGATGGTCAAAATAATAAATATTTGACTTTTACCTGCAATCTTTGCTGTCAATACCGGGGCAGGCTTTCATGTTGTATTCTGTACAGCTGGTTGATTCACAGCAGGATTGTTGGTCAAGTCCTTAAGACATTGCTGGCTTCAGTCCATAAGGTGCAATGTGTATACAATGAGCAATACTGTGTGGACCATTTCATCTCCTTCTAGAAACCAAACAATGTAAAAGTGACATTTACCTCCCACCAAAACTAAAAGAACAGATTTTAAGGGTAGTCTTGATGATCAGTAATTATAAGAAAGAAAAGACTGTGAATGTCACAAAGGCAGGAACAACACAAATGCTGCCTTTGATCAGAAGCAGCTTCACTCTTCTTTTCGTCAAGAGGGGTTGACTGATTGCTGTGTTACCAACTAATGAGTTGCCTTCTTTCAGTTTTTCTTTCTTTGCAAATTTCAACTCTGATTGCTAAACTAATTAGAGCTCATCTCTTAGAAGGGAACATGGCTTTTTTCTTTTTTTTTTGCCTTTCTTCACTTAACAAAAGATCAATTTGTTAGAGGGATGTCATTATTTCCGAGTATTACATAAGCTCTGTATCTCATTCCATTTTCTGTGTCGTTTTTATTAGCAATTACTGTTCTGCTTTGACTCCCAGAGAACAAGATTGCATATGGCCCCCTTTTTTTAAGTGTAAACACAAGAAGATTGAATAGGTTGCTCTCCTTCTTTCTCTCACCACCCCACGCATCTAGAGATGCACAGGGTCTGAGAAGTGTGTGTGTGTGCAGCATGCTCCCATTGGTTGTACTTAGAAATTCTGTCCATTTATGCACAGGCAAAGCCAATAGCACAGAGCTGCTCTGGTTCCTTGGCAACAAGCAGAAAATTCTGCTTTCATAGATGGGTCTGCCAATCATCTTTAACGAATGCTCTTTTTTATATTTTACTAATAGTTGTTTAATGTTTTTTGAACATTTCTACAAGATATTTGATTATTTCATTATTCTTACTTTTCTACAGAGTATTAGATGTGTTTTGGAATAAGAGCAATAATAATTTCATTTGCATAAAAGTTAGATTGTCACTATTTTTCACTTCCTCATCAAAGAATTGGTTATAAATGTCTCAGAGATGTCCAGATCATTCAGCTACATAAAAGGATTACGTGATTGATCTGAAACAGCCCTGTTGAGTCAGGAATTTAAATGTGGGTAAGGTACTGAATAGTCTCATACTCATTACCTGTAAGTCACCCAGGCTTCTTTATAGAACACTACAAATTGAGGCAAGTCAGCTAAAAGATTTGCACTGAGTCAAGAAATTAGATCAGAATGGTTCCAAGTCACTACCTAATAACACAGCTTCTTTTGAAAGATACAACAGACTTGACTGAGAGAGTACAAAGTAAGCTACAATTGGGATGTAGGCATATTTTAAAACCTGAACCTTAAGTGCTTTCATGGACTGGGTGTTGGGCAGGGTTGTGGGGTCCAGCAGCTGTGGGGCATCTGTTGGTGAAGAGAGATTCACTGATCTTGATTCTGTATGCGGAGAGAGTGTCAACGTTGTAGAGAGGTTTACTTACCTCAACAGCGACATTCATGTCTCTGGTGGCACTTCTTATGAAGTCAGCAGACAGACTGGGAGAGCATGGGTCTTCTGAGGTCTTTAGAGTCCTGGTGCTTCCTGTTTTGCTATATGTTTGCGAGACATGTGCGTTATCCAGTGACCTGAGATGAAGATAGGACTCCTTCAATACCATGTCTCTTTGGAGAATCCTAGGGTACCTCTGGTTTGAGTTTGTGTCGAATGAGCGGTTGCTCATGGAGTCCTGAATGAGACACATTCTCTGCATTGTGAGGGAGTGTCAGTTATGGCACTACGGCCATGTGGCGTGATTCCCTGAGGGTGATCAGACTCTCAAGATCCTCATTATTATCGATCCAAGCTGCTGGACCAGGCCAAGGAGATGACCATGTAACACCTGGCTGTGGCAGATAGATTGTCATATCTGAAGGGTGTGAGTGGACTGTGTGTCTTCCTGGAGGGGTTGCCAACCAGGATCCCAAGCTGTTTCATCATGTGGTGGGTGTACCAATGCATGCTCCCCAACCTGACCTGACCTGACTTGACCTGAAGTACAGTGTTGCATTCTTTTCAATTCAGCTATTGTTAAGCATGTATATTTTAGTGTTTGAAATAGAGAGAGACTTATCAAAGACCATTGTTGTATTTTATAAAGGCAATACTATGACCAGGATGCATATGAATATAATGACACTGGGAAGAACATATTAGGATCCCAGTTTTAACTTTGGATATTAAATGAACTCATTTGACTTCTATTTGAGTTGGGCTTTGGCAATTATTTACTTTGGCAATGAGAGGCAAGTAGTGCACTGAACTATTAGAAGAGGTAAACATTGGCCAGTGGCACAAACTTAAATTTATCAAACCCCTTTTAATTGCCTAGGCAAATCGCCACTTTGAGCTCAACATTTAAATGCAAGTAAATGTTTAACATGTTTTAAGTTTTTTAAATTCTCAAATCCTACTTAAGACCTCTTTTACTCAACAGTGGTAAATGGAAGACCACCTCTTCCCACACCCACTATAAACATCAATATATCTTAATTTGAAGTTGTCTAAATTATTCTCTCCTTGTTCTCCTGCACAAATATGTTCATAAAAAATAAAGAGCTCCTCTTCCTGCACCCCTATAAACCTTGATAAATTTTAATTCGAAGTTGTGTACGTTATCCCCTTCTTGTTTTCCCGCACAAATATGTGCATATGTTTGTATGCTTAATTCATACCTATTGTGGTGCCCGGCGGGCGTTCATGCCCGGCCGGGACGCCCAGGAGGACCGGATGAGGGCTTGTGGATCCTCGGGAACATGAGGGGGCATCCTCCCTGGTTGCTGTGGGGACCACGGGTACAGAGCTTGGAAGCTCATCCCTGTAGGGGCTCGTGGTCACCGCCAGGGGGGCGCCCCAATGCCTTGGGAGTGTTGGACCTCAGTACTTCCGCCACACCGGGAAGTACTGGGGGGAAGAGATTTGGAGACACCTGGTGGACAGGGGTGTGGCTACGAGCCCCAGGATGGAGCTGGAGCCCTTCCGGGGTGAATAAAAGGGTCCGCCTCCCCCCAGTCGGGGGCAAGAGTCGGGTGGAAGAAGGACGAAGCTTGGTAGAGAGGAGTGGATGTGGTCCGGAGACTAATAAGGCATTGTGTTGTGGCCAGGACTTAAAGGGATGATTGGTGCTTCAGCACTGGGTATTGTGCTCACTACTGTTGTAAATATTAGTGTAAATAAACGTGTGTGGTGAATCAACATGTCTACCTGTCTGTGTCCGGGCTGTTCCCCACACTATATACTTGCAGGAAAGAGTGTTCTAGCCTGCCTTTCTTATCAAAATGTACTTGCAGCAACTCCAGTATAAAACTGTGTATGGTCTGAATTTTTATTAATTACTTTGCATGTTTAGAAACCTTTTATTAAGTACAGCCTTTAATTTCTCCATGAATAACCGTTCTCACTGAGTAAACTAGAACTCCATAATACATAATATGTCTTCCCTAAGAAAAGTGTTTAATCTTTGCCACCCTTCTTGCAAGACCCATAGTATATGACTGCATGCTCTACTGGTCATCTGCATTTTTTGACTTGCATTGTTGTAACCTACAGTTGTTTTCCACAATAGAGCCATTTCTGCCTGGATTGTTTGGCTGAAGTATGGGTTGGTTCACCTTAGAATAGCTTTTCACTACTTTTGTTTTCCACTGGTACTAATGCACAGAATTTGACAAATGTGGTAGTATATACAATAAAACAAGTTTTACTTTTAAGGCAACATGCCCAAAGTTGTTATTACATTTAAAACTGTCCCAGAGACATGTAGTAAAAATCAGTGTATGCCGATAGTCTTATCTTGATTAATCTTTATGACATTGTGGCATAAGCTACCAGTAGTGGGTTTGGCAATGCTGAAAGCTGTGGGCAGTGGCTACACAGATAGCTCAGCTCTTACCACTGGCTGATTTGTGGTGGGAGAGCACTAGTTTAACCTTCCTCTTATGTTAGCTTTCTGTTACTATCTCTTATGTTAACAGGTGGGTTTTGACCCGTGTCTTTAATCAGCCATACTACCCTCAAAACAATTATTTATCATCCAATTTTTTTCCTTACCTCTTGGTTACTTTGTTACGCTTCCTTGTCCATTAAAAGAATGTTTTTAATATTTTTGCTGTGACCTCATGAGCTTTTACTTTAACAGTATACCTCTCGTTTTCAATTTTAAAAAATGATTAAATGAACCTCAAGAGAATTATTTAAATAAATAAAAGGTTGTTATGTTACCTGACTATTACTGAGGGGTATTAGAACACATCTCTTAAATAAATTTGTTATATATATTTTTTATTATAATATTAATTACTATAGTAACATCTATGGTGTTACGGGTCAAATTTGACCCATATATATTTATTTCAAAGAAAAAGGCAAAAAAGTATTTTCAAAAATAACTTTAATATAAATGGAAAGCTAAACAAGCAAATCTCAAAATGTGGATTTGCAAGGTCAAACAACGAACAATCAAGCAAATCAAACCAATAGAAATGAGGCACTAGTTCCAAAAAACGTCTGTGTGCAAGAACATGCATGTGCATTTAGATGCATGTGTGGCAAAAAGTGACACTTTTTTAGTGTGCTTCTACTGCAAAAAATATATTTGCAAAGAACAGAGTATGTTTGTCTTTCTGTCTTTATTGCTAGGGCAGACCTGACACCTCTTTCTTTTAGAATCAGGTGGGGTTGTGGCTGTGGCTGTGTAGGTTGATGTTGAGGCAGTGCTGGCCGAAGAGGATGCTGGCACTGATGCACTTTGTGTTGCTGATGGTGTGGAAGGAGTGCTACGTGAGCTCTGCAGCTGTCTGACCAAGGCTGCAGCGGCTGGGTCCCGGGGTACCCGTTCCCTTCGCTCAATGTGTGCCTTGACAAGGGAACTTCCTAACTCCTCAAGAAACATTCTCCGCTTGTTTTTTCTGGTTGAGTTCCACCCTAGGTGAATGTGGGTTCACAACACAAATGCATTGTATGCAGACACATCTAGAATGTTATAAAACACAACCATTGGCCATCTCCTGGTCATTCTCTGGCAAGTGTAGGTGGCAGTCAGCTTGTCCAGGTTGTCCACTCCACCTTTGTTTTTATTATAGTCCAAGATAATTATGGGATTTTTGTCACTTGCTGATGACACAGCTGCGTCTTTGTGAAAAGTGGACATAAGTATCACACTCCGGTGTTTTTTTGAACAATATGAAACAACCGTGGTGGTGTCTGTAAAAGCAAATTTTGAAGAAACTGGAGCCCTGTCCTTCACCTGCAAAATTTCGGCAGGCAGGTCAGGTTTTTTTTACTGTGCCCACCATGGTAAGTTTCTACCTGAGAAGTTCTTGTCCAAGGGCATAGCTGGTAAAGAAATTGTCACATGTGATATTGTGACCCCGCAGTCCAGTAGTCATATCGAGGACTACACGTTTTCCTTGATTTTTCTCAGGAATGCCACTTGCATGCTTGCCTGTGTAAATCTGCATATTCCATGCATAGCTGTTTTTTTGCATCACAGGCTGCCCAAAGTTTTATGCCGTATTTCCCTGGCTTACTAGGCATGTACTGCCGGAAAGGGCATTTTCCACGGAAAGGGACAAAACGTTCATCTACTGTTACCTCTGGCCCTGGGTTGAACATCAGTGGAAGGAGCTGCACCCACCTTTCCCAGACATCCCTGATGGGAGCAAGCTTGTCAGATTTTTCTCTAGTTTCTCTGTTGTCAAATCTAAGGACACTCGATATCATTCGAAATGACTGAAGTGACATTGTTGCCCGGAAAATATTTCTGCCTGTCGACGCATCCCAGAGACTATCAGTGGTCTCATTGCTGGATTTGTAAACACCAGCAAGAAGAACACCACCAATATAAGCATCCAGGTATTCCTCATCAGTGTCATTCCACATGTCGCCATGAACCTTTTTTCCTTCTAGGTTTGTCATAGCAATCATGACTTTCTTTAGTGACAATGGCATAAACAGATCAAAACATTTCTTGATGTCACTTACTCTCGTCACAGCAAACCTTGTGATTCCAGGGGTCATTTTGATGACATTTACAGCAGCTGCCTTGCCATGTAAGTCAAGTCGTACTGAGCTCCAACAGATGTTACCACTTTTGGATTTGAACGTTTCAGCAGGAGTGAGTGCAGCTTCAGCATCAGTGACCTCCTCATCAGACTCGTCAGATGTGTCTGTGCCTTCTGGTAGATACTCTACAATGTCTTCCTCCTCGGAAACCTGCTCATCTGTATCACTATGCTGTTCTGTGTCCTCTGCCTCATTTTCAGAAAAGATATGATCCAGAGCTTGGCTTACTGTAAATCTTCTTCTCATTTTTGACTGCTGCAAACAGGAGATGTGTATTCTGCAAGTCACCAACGCTAAACTAAATTTGTCTTATGCAAGCCTTACATGTCTGAATATGTCTGTCTTTGTTTGTTTGTTTTGTTTGTTCAGGTAAGGAGACACACAGGCAAAGAGAGAAGCCCCTCAAAGTGTGTTTATGATTTTTGTTTTGACCCTAACTATTGTTTTATAACCTTAAATTATAACTGGGTCAAAACTGACCCTACCAACACAAAGGTAATAATTTTCACCAGAGCTTTTTATAATTTAGTACAATTTTTTTTTTGTTTTATTTTAATTAAATACAGATTCCTGACAAAGTCAAAAAGCCTTGATGCAATAAACAAAATTAGGTAGTAGTTTTATGCATTTAAATAGTAAAACGGGTCGGTGCTGACCCTAACACAAGAGGAAATTAACTGTGTAATACAGTGTTTCCCCTTTGTAGTTTTTATTCATGAGGACGTTGTTTGCTTATGGCACTGAGAAATTATTTAATAATAAAAGTGATAATTCAATAATGTATAGTATACAATGTAAAATATAAAGTGATGCAATTTTACAACAAAAAAGAAATATATGCAAATAATTTTCATTGAATTACAATTAAAGAAAATTCTTGCATACTAATTTTTAAACTCACAAAAGTTGTGTCTATAATAAAGCCATTCAAATTCTTAATTCAATTGTAGTTTCTAACTTTGTATAATAGGTAGGAGGTTAGAACATAGTAGTTTATTTTGCATTGGAAGTTAAATTATTGAAATTGGATGAGAATTGTGGGAATGCATTTGCTTCAAGGTCAGTGGAGTCATGTTATTGCTTAAAAGCAGAGTCCGGCGTCTGTCTTAAAGATATTTATTTACAAGAAGCTTTAGAGGGAAGGTGTGCCACATTGAGGGACTTCAGTTGCTAAGTTCTTGCTACCCACTGTTTTCAGTCATAGGAGAAATAATAATATATTGCATGGGCAAAATACACATATATATTGAAAAATTATCAAGATTTACAGAGTGTTTTTATATCTAAAAGATTATGTAGCCCTGGCTACTAACTTGCCTATCGTACACGTTTTGCCAGCTGCATCCAATAGGTTTTTTGTCAAAGTTTACCATGTGGTGGGAATACTGGGCTGCTCTTCTTCTTTTAGGTCATGTCTAAGAGATGAAAAAAATGTAACTAAGTGGTTTTATTTCCATTAATAGTAAAATACTCTCAGAAAAATATTTATTTTGTTATTGTGCCATGAACCAGTATAGATCAAAGACATGGTTGGTGCCTGATTGTGCTTGCCCTTTTAGCATTTACAGTTTAAACCTCCCCCACTGGTCTCCACCCCATTCCATCCCACCCCACCACTTGACTACATTTTTCCAGGGCCCATTGAAACAGATCTTTTGTCCTAGACAGTTTCCCTCAATTAGGGTAGTATGTAAAGTTTCAATAAGCAGAACACTTGAACATAACATCTGAAAACACATTCCGTTTTAAAACTTGAATATTAAATGCTAGCCCAGAAAATGAGCAGGCTTGTTTTCAATTAACCTTTTTGTTTTCATACCTTTCCTCTCAAACTTCTGCTCATTTCCTTTGGCCCCAAGTAGTGCGTGCCTTACACTGGGAGTTAGAAATAATATTCTTCAGCTGCTATGTTTCATTACATTGCAGGAAACAAAGGCTGCGGTGGAAGAAGCTAGGGCTCTGCGGAGTAGGATCCATCTTGCAGAGGCAGCTCAGAAGCAGGCTCGAGGAATGGAGATGGACTATGAAGAGATCATTCACCTTTTGGAGGCTGAGATTTCTGAACTGAAATTACAGCTGGCTGATCAGCCAAGTCATATCAAAGTGAGTAAACAGAAAAACCAGAGCAAGGCAGACATTGGTCCCTGGCTTGATGCCTGCAGCAGCCAAGCCAGTTCCTCTAAGTCTGTTCCATAGTTTCCTTTTCTCTTGTTCCCTGTAAAGTAGGTCAGTGTTTGCTTTGTATTATTCAGTAACTGGGATGAAGGTGCAATGAAGGGTTTAATGTGATCTTTATGACGTCTGTTTAGGAAGTTATTTTTAGGATTAAATAAAATTGGCTAGCAACTTTATATAGGTCATTGGCACATACAAGACTGTCAAAGCATTCTCATATTTTTTGTTGATTTATTTGTGTTAAATGCATATTTTTTCCCAAATGTCCCTTTTTATTTTTTATTTGAGACGTGGATTTCAAAATACTTATGCTTAGAAAGCTGCAGGCAAGTTGCATAACCTTCGTAATTTTGGAGTACTCCTCGAAAACAGCTAATCATTCACTCACATTAAAACACACACACACTCAATTGTCAGAGCGATCTAGTCAGACTGCTCTTAATGTTGCACTTCTCTGCATTTTGTGCCTCTTTGCTTTAAAATTACCTGTAGAAGAATTCCCATCAGTTCATTAGTTTACATCCTCCCACCACCATGCCATGAAGGGCATAGATATCAGTCTTTGGATTTACAGGTGCTTCAGCTATTTCTAGAAGTTAGCATATGAGTTTTTTTTTTGTTTTTCTTTTAAATTAACATTGCCCTCCTTTATGTCTACAATCCTATGTGATCCTTAGTGTGCATCTAGTTTCTCAGTTCTTTTTTTTATTCCTTTTTGGCTTAACCCATAAGAAACTTTGCCACATTCATGGAATAACGTATCTCACAGGCATGCCCAGTGGTTGACTTTGTTTTGAAACCACAAGGAAGGCTCAAGTTGTACATGCTAGTCTCACCTCCCTAGGTCTACCCATGTGCTCGTTGGCCTTTCTTGTCAAATGCCTTGTTCATGTTAAATGTTGTGTTTACTTTGAAAGATGCAACAACACTTGCATGTTTTTTTATTCTGCCAGGCATTTGGGAAAGTTTCATTAATCAGCTAATAGTCTGTGGCTTTAGATATTTTGGATAAATCTAGGTTGTCAATATTTTACATCCATTCACCTATTTAATATGATGTTAAGCTTGAACAGTAAATCATTCTTGAGAGATTTTGTATTCATACTTTAAGTAGTAAAGGGCACCTTTTAAGTCATGCTATTAAGTAGAAGGATATATGTTGTGTACTGCCTTCCTTTTTCTAGTTTCACTATATTTATCCAGTCACCTGCTAAAGTGTGATGTTATCTACTGCAAAAAGGCCCACGTGCACTTTTCATCCCAGTAGTCTGTTTGAGATCACTGTTCTTTTTTATTCTTGTCATCTCTCAAAATTGTACAATGTATGTATGTCCCTGTGCTTCTCTTTTCAAATGGTGGCAGGGGTACCCAAGTCCTAGATAGTAAAAACTAGGCACATGCTGATTAACTCACTAACTGAAGGTAGAATTGAAAATGGTAAGTAATACCAGTAATCTTCAACAGATCCCTGGAGCTATGTGAAGTTCCTTCCTGCCTTAAGCGTTCCACAATTATCCCGGTTCCAAAGAAAACCTCCATCGCAGGGTTAAATGACTACAGGCCAGTCGCCCTGACGTCTGTGGTCATGAAATCCTTTGAAAGACTGGTGTTGACCTACCTGAAGGACATTACAGACCCCCTGCTTGACCCCCTACAGTTTGCTTACTGAGCAAACAGGTCAGTGGATGATGCAATCAACATGGGACTGCACTACATCCTGCAACATCTCGACTCTCCAGGGACATATGCTAGGATCCTGTTTGTGGACTTCAGCTCGGCGTTCAATACTATCATTCCAGAAGTCCTCCACACCAAACTCACTTGGCTCACTGTACCAGCTCCCATCTCCCAGTGGATCAAAAACTCCCTGACAGATAGGAAGCAGCAAGTGAGACTGGGAAAAATCACATCCAGCACACGAACAGTCAGCACTGGCGCCCCCCAGGGATGTGTCCTCTCTCCTCTGCTCTTCTCCCTCTACACAAATGACTGCACCTCAAGAGACCCGTCTGTTAAAATCTTGAAGTTCACAGATGATATGACAGTCATTGGCCTCATCAAGGACAGTGACGAGTCTGTATACAGACGAGAGGTCGAACAGCTGGCTCTCTGGTGTGGTCAAAACAACCTGGAGCTGAACAAGCTTAAAACTGTGGAGATGACAGTGGACTTCAGGAGGAGCCCCCCAGTGCTGCCCCCTCTCACACTACTCAACAACATTGTGTCTGCTGTGGAAAACTTTAGGTTTCTGGGATCCACAATTTCCCAGGACCTAAAGTGGGAACTAAACATAAACACAATTGTTAAAAAGGCCCAGCAGAGGTTGTACTTCCTGCGCCAGCTCAGGAAATTCAACCTGCCTCAGGAGCTGCTCATCCAATTTTACTCTGCAGTAATCCAGTCTGTTCTCTGTTCATCTGTCACAGTCTGGTTTGGCTCAGCCACAAAGCAGGACAGGAACAGACTTCAACGGACAGTCAGGATTGCAGAAAAAATCATTGGTGTTGATCTGCCCTCCATTCAAGACTTATACAGATCTCGAGTCAGGAAACGGGCAGAAAACATCATTGCAGACCCATCACACCCTGGTTACAACCTTTTTCAACTTCTTCCCTCTGGTAGGCGCTACAGAGCACTGTACGCCAAAACTACCAGACATGTGAACAGTTTCTTTCCTCAGGCCATCACTCTCATGAACACTTAAGTCAATCTCACAGCATCAGGGACAATACTAGGTAAAACCGGAGTCCAATTCCTTGTATGTGTACATATACTTGGCCAATAAAGCTGATTCTGATAGAATGTTATCATCTGCCACTCCCAGTGGCTCCCATAAGCAACAGTACTCACAAGTTTATACAATGCATTCTCAAGGCAGAATTTTCTTAAGCCTTTGAAAAGACCACGCCTTTTAGATATGGATGTGTAGAACTCCATGTTTAAATTGCTTAATACAGTCAAAGCCCTGCTAGTGCTGGCATTGCTGTCTTAATAACCTGCAAATGTAAATTTTTTCACTTAGAGGTGTACTCACTTTTGTAGCCAGCGGTTTAGACATTAATTGCTGTGTGGGTTATTTTGAGGGGACAACAAATTTACACTGTTATACAAGTTGTACACTGACTACTTTACATTGTATCAAAGTATTATATCTTCAGTGTTGTCCCATGAAAAGATAAAATATTTACAAAAATGTGAAGGGTGTACTCACTTTTGTGAGATACTGTATGTATGTGTTTATGTATTGTGAGAACATATCCCCCATCCAACTGCTCAGAGCTCTTACACTTTCATACATTGGATAGAATTGTTTAAAAGTACACTTTTTATGCCTTTTTTCTGTTGATTCCTGGAGGCATTCTTATCATGAACTTAGTAGGCTTTCCTGGGTCCAGCTTATCTGTCTACCAAGAGATTTGAAAGCGAGGAAGGTGGAGAGGGGGAAGGGAAAAAAATCAATATCTCAATCAATAGTATGTTGCCTCCAGATTTTATTTATTTTTTTTTTAACCCTTTTTGTTTCTTTTGAAAGCAGTGTCTCTGTTCCCACAGGTGTTATAGGCCTTCTGTTAGATCATTATTATGTTGATATTGTTTTAGGAGGAGCTACAGGATTTGAAAAAAAGAGTGGCAGTTCTGGAGTGCCAGCTTCGTAAATCTGAGGTCACAAAGAAGACTTATGAGGTCTCTACAGAAAAATTGCTGAAATTTGTTGAGGTATAGTAATACTTGTTAAGAATGTCCCCTTATGTTGTTCTATTTATTTGGTTTGGAGATCTGGTAGGCCCAGATAAATTAAGTCCTAGAAAATATGTACATTAGCTCTAAAGTGCACCAGGTAATCTTTCACAGGCTGTCCCCAGTGAAAGCATATTTTCGAAACAATGCTGACTCTTGCAGCTCATTCTCACGCACATAGGCGGGGCCCAGGGGGTTCAGGCCATGTTTGCATTGCAGAGCTATCTTACACTAACAAAATGATACAAAAAAACAACAAAAAAACACGTGTTGTAGGGTTACATCCATTAAGTTTTATACACTTTTAATAGTTAATAGTGAATAGACCCCCTTAGGAAAGTGAACAGTTCCAAAAAAAAATAAAAATAAAACTGTCAGTTTGTTTTCTGCACCTGTTTTCAGTTAGTAAAAAGCAGAAATCTGAGATAACTGGATATAATTATGTCTGTGTTTTGGCTTCTTCTTTTTTTAAATCTCAATCAAACAGTGCAATAAAAATAACAGGCACTATCTGTAATATACTGATTGAGGGATTAATAGTAGAAAGAGACTTAGAATTAAGCCAAACTTGAACATGTGGTGTCACAAAAGCAGGTTCTGTCTGAGATTCTCCTTCAGAAATCAAAATTCTGTTGTGTTGTTATTGTAGTTTTCATACCCTGATACTAACATCTGTGCGTCGCTTTCAATGTTTAACACTGTGCCTGATTTCATCAAGCTGTGGTGGTACTAAAGAATTCTAAAAGCATAGTCATAATCATTTACTGTAGCTGAGTTGCGTTCTAAGATGCAGGTGGCATTGATCATGTTTACAGATATCAAATGGAAAGCTATTTGCTTTGAAAATGCATGCAGTGGATATATATTTTGATCTATTGATCACTGAGTATTTACTGTATCTATTTTTAAATCGGTGGCAATCTTGAAAAGCACACATTAAACTCGTTATTTTAAATCAGTGGCAATCTTGAAAAGCACACATTAAACTCATTATTTTATGTGGGACAAAGTAAATAATATTTATCTAAGCAAAGAATGGTAGTTACTCATGAAATCGAGATTTAACTTAACAAGTCTCACTTGAATATTCCTCGTTTTACAATCACTGCTCAATTGGTTCCATGAACGCAAAGTTTCTCATTAACTCAAAACGACAACTTACGATTATGCACACACTTGAAATATTTAAAGCACCTCAAGAAACAATCATTAAGAACATCTGCCATGACTCAAAAAAGCACAGGGGAGAGTGCAACATCTACACATTGAGTAACTGTCACTTTAAGTGTGAAGCTGATGGGATGCTTAATGTATTATGGAACAGCTTGATAAAGAAGCAGAAGAACATATATAATGGAGTCCGTGTCAGTCTTTTCAGCAGGTGAATGAAACATAATACTTGATCAATAATAACACAAAAAAGGAAATGCATCCTCTGTTAATAAAGTGAGAGAGGAATTTGTGAATTGCGTTATTAAATATTAATACAATTATTCAAATGAAAAAGATTATTTGAATTTTTCAGTCCGATTGTGAACATACTAGTTTATGAATGTCACACTTTAAACATTTAAAACAATATCAATCAAACTTTTATTTATATAGCACCTTTCATATATGAAATGCAGCTCAAAGTGCTTTACATATAGAATAAAATCAAAACAGAAAGAAAATAGCAGCATACACCTTAGGCAATTAGAGAGAGAGTTTATTTTATATAAATGTCTTTTAACTAATAGTTAAAATATATTTATATAAAATAAACTAAGAGAGACTAAGATAATGGGGGCCCCTCAAAAAAAATTTAAAATAAATAAAAACACAACTAAAAAGCCAGACTTAAAAGATCCACCTTTAGCTTTTTAAAACAAGGAAGTGATTCTGCTTCTCTAATACCACTGGTAGTGGTATTCCATAGTTTTGGTGCATAATGGTTAAATGCCGACTCCCCTTTATATTTATTAATTTTGGTTATGTAATAATGTAAAAATGTGTGCAGCACACATTTTGTAACAAGTAAAAATTATATATAAGAACCTACTTATGAATTACCAGAATATAAATTTAAATGCAAACATATGTTTCAAACTTTGCAACCAAAAAGAAAGCCACAACTTTTGTCACTGGGTGGGATTGGGGCTGACAACTTTGAATGTCATTCCGGCTAAGCAGAACTTACCTTTGCATTGATGCTGTCATGATTTGTACAAGTGCAATCTGTTGTGCTAATCTCATTTGGGACATCTAAAGAACATTACCTTGTGTCACTAATAAAACGTAGGATAAATGTCATGTATGGCTTTACATAATTGTATACAAAGTTGTTTTTTCCCAATCTGTTGTCATAAAATGTCATGGGATCTGAGCAATCTTTTATCAGTATCTTTTACTGGTGGTGTAAAACCCCAAAGAATAATCTGAGTTCCCTTACCCATTGTATTTTGAAGGAATGGGTGCACCATGGATCCTAAAGAGTTGTTGGATGAAACATGACGTTTTATACATTAAATATAACCACAAACATCTATATAAAATTCATCAGTACAAGTAATATACTATATGGCAAGTTTTTGTAACTAGTGTTTCTATTTTACTGGCTGATTGTCAAATTTGTCTTTGTAATGTTTCGCAAGTGAGACTATTATAAGAATAATAAAGAGATTGATTGCAATTAATTATTGTAGTTTGTAATTGAATCTGTTTAACCTCTTAGACCCAACGTTAGACCCAAGTGTTTTTCCGGCTGCGAAAACCCTGCTAAAAGTGTCTGTCCTGAATGTCACTCGGGCAACTGCACAGATGTGTCTTCCGTAAGCATTAGAGCTGAGAATCACTCAGGCTGTAAAAGTGCTGTCAGTGCTGCCATTCTTTGGAGAAATTATGTCTGATTTCAGGTTTTCACTAATTATGAAATATATGCACTTTTCCATCAATGAAGACTTTGATGAGAATACCCATCCAGCACCCAAACAGAAGAAAATTTAGGAGATATACCAGGCCACTGTAGCAAAATTTCGGAGCATTTACATTCTGGACTGTGGTGTTGGCATTGATTAAAGTCTCATGGCTTATAAGGGTAGACTATCATTGATACAGTACATTGTATCAAAAAGAGCAATATTTGACATAAATGTTTACCAGCTTTGTGAATCTAAAATGTGATACATTTGGAATTTGTCCCTTTCCCTGTGTACAAAACCAATGTTTGATCCAAAATGCAATCAGTACAGCACTGCTAGGTCATTGGTGCTGCTGGATAAAGGTTACTTTGTAACCATGGACAATTTTTATACTTTGCCAGAGCTATTTGACATCTTGCTGCAGAGAAAGACTGAAGCACAGGGAGCAGTGCGTCCCAACTGTTGTTGCATTCCAGAAGACTTTAGCAGAGCTAAATTACAGTGAGGTGCAATAGTAGCTTGGCAAAAGGGTAAAGTGCCTGCGCTGAAATGGAAAGCCAAGAAAGAAGTTTGTCTTTTTAGTACTGTACATAAAGCAGCTACACTGTACAGGCAAAATGCAATAAGCAGCTTACGAAGCCTTGTGCTGTGGTCAACTACAGTAGTACGATGGGTGGCGTAGATCGTGCGGACCAAGAATTGACTTCCTCTCCCATTATGCAGAGGCAACAAAAGAAATACTATAAAAAGATATTTTGTAATCTGGTGGAACAGTGCATTTGGAATGCATTTGTCCTATACAAACAAAAAGTTGGCGAAACTATCTCGTGCAAACTTTACATGCCAGCTTGTAGAACAAATCCTTGCCGCACATCCACCATTCACACTACATGAACAATAACACAATTCATGAACTGTCAAGCTATAACACTGTGCTAACCTTCATCTTTAGCCTGGCATGGAGCAGGCTAAGAGACGACACATAGTTACCACAGTTGTCAAATGCAGCTTCCCCTAATCCTCTTTAGTAGAACTGAATCTGATTGAAATAAACCACACTTGTTAAATTAAGCAAGGTTTATTCACTAAGCGTGCTTCATGGAATACCTCAAACCAGATTGAAAGTATTTTTGCAAAGAATTCATTAAGTTTGGAATCGGTATCAAATATAAGTTAATTCCGCACTATGAAATTTAAGATTCGTTTAAGTTCTGTCTCCATGCTTTGTTGTAAATAAAATATGGGGACTCTCTAAATTTAATGAACCTTGTAATACCATATGGTCTTCTCAGTAACAGTTTTGTATTTTTTATCTTTCCTTTTGTCCCCCTTTCAAATCTAACACTGACATATTCATAAAGAGAAGACATCGAAATGGCACAAATCACTGTAAAGGAATCTTTTGTCTACTTTATAGAGAAATGCTTCTTCTGATATACTCTAGCCAAGGGGTGCCCAAGTTTGGTACTGGAGGGCTGCAAAGAACCCAGCAGTTCAATATCTAACTTTGTTTCATTTATGTCTGTATGTTTTATAATCAAGTTTCTGTTTTAACAAAATATTTAGAAAGAAATGTAAGGGAAAAAAGTGAAGGGTTGAAAATGACTGACTCTGGGCCACAATTCACTTGCATGATATTCTCAGAAATTAAAATCTATAGCACAAGAATGATCTGAGATGTAAGAATGAAAATGTTAGAAAGCCATAAAATTAAATAAGATCTGTTTCAGTAAGGATTAGCTGCTAATTAAGCAATTAGATTGGAAAAAAACATGCAGCTACTGTTGCTCTTCAGATAATCAGTGTTGTTGATGGGTTGAGGGATAAGGGTTTCCAAGTTATAATTCAGTTTCACATTGAACATAAAATTTCAAAATTGTCATATATTGGTCATCTCTTATAATGTGCTTTACTTCTGCAGGTTGTTCACGAGGTTTTAATGGACAATCCAGCCACCCTTACAAACCCAAGGTAAGACTTATACATTGACCTGATTATTTGACTTCTAACTGTGTGTAAGGTTCCCTTCACTTAACTACAGGACATAGTGGCAGCTCTTGTCTGAAAAATAGAGACACCTTGAGCAAGACCCTTAACCTGCAAATGCTTCATCCTGGGTATGACGTTAATCTGCATCCAGCTCAGCAAGCAGGTCCTCCGACTTGCAGGGAAAATGCGGGGGTTGGTGGCAGGATTTGTACTCTAGCCACTGTAAAAAAAAAAAAAAAAAAAAGTCACACTGTTCCAGTGTGGTGCTGAGGTGTCACCTGTTGCATGGCTGCACTCGGGTCCCAATCCATGTGGTCCGTTGTGTAGTTGGTGCACCAACGCGCCCAAACCTCCTCCTCCTCCTCCATGGCGGTTCCTCTGAGATCCTCTGAGTAATGTAGGAGCAACTTAAAACTGAAAAATAACACTCGACAACCATCTTCAAAACATACAAAGTTCAAAAAACATTGTTTTTCGTGCACTTACCATTCTTGATTAAAACAGTGTCTGAATAGTACTGTACTTCAACATCATTTTTTTTTTTTTTTTATATATCCCTCATCGTCGGCATTCAGAAATGAAGTGCTGTGGCCACAACAACCAACCCTTTATCAGAATGGCAACAAAGAATAAGGAAGGGCCTCTGGACAAACCTATGGTTTTAATATTCATCTGTAATACGTTTAAAAAGGCTATCTTTGTTCACCTTTTTGGACAGTTTAAATCTGAATCAATTGAGTTACAATGTATAATGGAATGGCAGCAGTAGATAAAACTGAATTTAATACTGTTACTTAAAAAATTGGATACTTACTTAGGTATTAATATAACAGGTTTCTAATATGTTTCTTACTTTTGAACGATGTACTACCACATTTATTAATTTCGCTTTGTGTTTACTTTTCAAAATTCGTAATCTTTGGTAATGTTGTTGTGCTTGGGCTTATGAAGTTCCATCTTGCATGCAAATAGCTGGAGCCTCAAGGAAGTGTGGTGGCCAAATGATACAATACAAAATTACTTTCTTTTAGACTGAATTCTAACTAGTGCAGAAGAAGTTACTGGAGAACTCTTCTGCCTTTTCCTGTTTCTTGTGCGGTAGGAAACTTTGGTGCAGTTGCTTGTTTCCCAGTAGGACTTTTGTTTATTGCAGTACTATATACTTAAGGGAGAATGAAGTAGAATAGATTTTAAGTTCAGAAGGGCACATCCCTTAAGGACAGTTAACAAACAGCCTACTATGAAACCATGATTGTTGACTAGAATTATTGTTGTACATACAACACTTGCCACGCACATGAAAAATCAAGATTCCGTTTAGTGCTAAAAAAATAAAATTATGTTCCTTCTGTAGCAAAATTGCAAAGAATAGACTTATTACGGGATATATTTTATTTAGAAGCCCAAATTATCAGTCACAACACTCTACAGAGTACCTTGCAGTGTGTGCACAAGGCCTTTAATTGAGTAAAAACTCAGAATAGTGAAAGTCATCTGTATACAAAGACATAATGACCATGTAGCCCATTTGGTGAACAATAATGTGTAGCATTTTAACAAGAAGTCAAGGTCTTGGAAATTTAAAATGAATTAATACATGAATGGAAAACGCATGAGGATGAAGTCCATAACTGTTTTATATTATTGTAGAGCATTTTCTAATGGACACAAGGATAAGGATCTTTTATGTACAGATTAAGAAAATAAATGAGATTCAAAACAGTCAGAAAGAGCTCTAATGATGAAATAACTGCAAAAAATGTTTTTTGTTCCCGTCACAGATTATTTGAATACAGATCACTTGAGAAATAGGGGCCCACACAGAAATGGACATTTTCATATTATCAATACTGTAGTTCTGACCAGTTACTTGCTAGATACCGGTGGCCTTATTTCATGTTCTCTTAGACATTCTTTTGATAGTAATCAAAAAGTAAAATTAGTATTACTTTTATAACCACCTTTCATGCTTAGTATTTAGATATTTCCACTATTGGGAAGGGATTTTGGCACCTATAGATTTAGTCCTTTTTTCTATATCCCCAAACCAGAAACTGATAAACTTAAATGCAAAACTGAACCTTTACCAAAATCATTGCTGCTCATCATGTGATGAAAAGATAGCCATGCTGATTGCTTTTGCTTCGTGAAGACCTGAATATAGGGAATGTTCAGTTTGCTTACTCAATCCATGCCCTGCACTCCTTGTTAGTATTTAGCATCTCAGTTCATGGCCAAGAAAACAAAGGGGAGGTGGGTCATGTTGTTTAGTTACTTTACACAGACTATATAATAATGTACCCTTAATGAACAAAAATTTAAATTACTATTTATTTTTTGTTATTACCTTGCATAGTGCCTGCTGAGTTTGTGTTATTTATTTATTTATTTTTTCTGTTCACTCTTCTTCATTATTGGCCTAAATCTAAGCCTGGCTTATGCCTAGCTTAAAAACTACAGAAGCTCACCAAGGAAACTGCATTCTGTTTTGTCTAAAACTCTTGATGGGTCCACATTCCTGTTTGATCTTGACATTCTTCACAGCAATATCACTTCAAACATGAGATAGTGTTGTAATTTTGTGAATGTCTTGAGGTGTCAGGCTACGTTAATTTCTCTAAATGTACTGCATTGTTACAGTATTTAACAAGGTGAATTTCATTATAGCTCAGGAAGTGATCGTAAACTGGGCATCTCCTGTCACACACTTGCAGTACAGCTGGGACGAAGGAGACCCCGTTCAGGTCCTGCTCTAGCCACAGAAGCAAGAGATCTTAGCCGGTCTATCCGATCCATCCTGGAAGTAGAGTGTAAGTAGACTTTTTGTCTTAAAAATTATAGGTGGATTATGTCTGGTCATGTTTTCCTAGTACACTGATTTTAGGAGCCCTGTCTATAAATTTGCAGTGTTTTTTCTTAGCAGATAACTCATCCAGTAAAGCCACGAAAAAGTCTGCTATCATTTCTATATTAGCTAAATGAGTAGTAGGATCAGGTAGGTGGTGGAAATGCTTTATTAAAAAAGAAGGGAAAAAAAGTAGGTCACTGGAGAAAGTGCCGCACTGGGAGACAGTCTCCTGACACAGCAAACGATGTTACAGTCACCACTGGCTCAGCAGTTGATATGTTGCTTGGAAACATCAATTGAAGAGTGCGATTTGCTGGCCTCTTAAAGAAGTAGGCATGTCATAGTGTATAGAAACATGCTTGCATTGGAAAGAATGCCATTAAGCTGTAAGGCAAGATTTGCAATAAGGGAACAGCTTAATCAGTAGGACAGAGAAGGAATATCATGAGTCTTTAGACTGTTATGAAATATTAATCACTTATGATTCCTGATCTTCCTTTCTATTTGTAGAGAGTTGAATTAACTTACTTTTTCTTGGTGATCTACTAAAACTCTTGATCAGAAAATCTGAGTCAATTTCTAATACAGTGTAATGAGTAAAACTGTCCGTTTTAGAAGAAAATACACAATTCAATAAGATGAAGTAGGATATGCAGTCCTAAGAAAATTCCAGCTGTTAGAGGTAAGGGTGAAAAGAATTAGATGGTACATAGAACCAGCCTATTCAATTGCACAAGAAGCTTACTGAAAGTCTATGACTTTCTTCATTCATTTACTTTAGTGTTTCTATCAGTGGTGTCACATACAGAGAAGCTGACTATATTTAAATAATTACATATTAGTTGAGGCAATTTCTATTGTATTGTTTGACAAAGTGTTATTTAGCTAAAGTATGTACTTGGATTGTGTTTTTAGGTGTAATAGGAATGCCATCTTTCAAAAGCGTATATTCCTCAATTTTTATGTGTTTATGATTTGACATGTGAAGTACACAGTTGTCTGCCTTTTCCAGTGTCCAGTGCTGTTCATTTACCTAACAACTGTTAGTCAATATTCAGATTTGAATTTTAACTAATAATCTTTCATCTGTGAAGTATTTACCAGATGAGCAGTCTCTTGTGGCCACATTAACTTCTGACATGACTTAAGGGCACTTGATTTCATTTACATTGCCTGCAGAGGTACATGTAATGGTTTGTGCTTGCTTTTATGCCAGCTCATTCTGAAAGTCTGCAACTGCATAATAGAAAGACCTGCCTCAAATGTATAAAAGGCTTTGACTGGCAAGAATGTGTTTTTATTGTGGCAAGAATCATACTTGCTGTTAACTTCTTCGTAAAAATCACTGACCATATTGAAGAAGACAAAAGTCAATAGTAATGTGAACAGACTGGAGTAGATTTGACATGTCTAACTCCAGCAAAGATTTTTTATCATACAGCACTGTGCTGCATTGCTTCATAAATTAACTGAATAAGCCTAACACTAAGCCTAATACAGTATCTTGAAACATAGATCTGTCAATCTGACCCAGTATTTCAGTTTTTAATCAGATAAAAGTTCATACTGATGGTGGAGGGGGCCTGTCTCAATGGCACCTGGACCAATGTAAGAATCAAACCTGAATAGGGTACCAGTCCATAGTCCACATTCACTCACATTGGGCTAATTTAGTTTCACTACCAATTAACCTGGCACATGTGAGGGTGAAAAACTGAAGGACTTGATAAAAATCCTACACAGACAAGGAGAGAACATGGGGATAGTCTACTCAGACAGTGACCAAGCTAGACTTCTAATTCAGTCTTCTGTAATTGTGAGGCAGCAGCACTTACCAGTGTGCCATCCTACCACACTATTTTTTTTAGTGCTACTGCTTAAGCATCTGATAATATGTGGAAGGATAATTTACTGTATTCTCTATTAACCTCATGGAAAAGTGATTTTTTTTAATACAGATGAGGCCTAGCTTGCGAAAAACATAAGCGAAAATGAGCTCAACAAGCATTAGCAAGTTGCTTCCCAGTGGGATGAGAAAAAGCTATTAACTTGAAAGCATTGTAGCCATTTACATGGTGTTGATGCTTGTTCCTCAAACATGCTTCCAGACCAGCTTTGCAGAAAAGTGTTAGGAAGATTTCTTATTTTCAGTCCATACAGTTGCAGTTAGCACTTTCTCACTTTAAAACTACGTGGTGTGGACTTTTCTGTTTAAATAGAGCTTTTCATCCTCCTGTTTTCTTGCTGTTCTTTTTTTCTGAGTAGTATTCTGGCAAGTGAGAGGGATAATTAAGAGATTACAATTGATTTTATGCCTTGTAAGCTGCAAGTTTCCATGGATCCCATGCTATGTCAAGTGGGCTGCACGTGATGGGATAGTGTAGAGCTTATGCACATGTCTCCTTTGAGTTTGGCCGAAGGACACGAGTGAGTCTGTATTTGTCTCATTTACATATTACCAAGCTCTTTGCAGGAAAATCTTTTATGATCTAGACTCAAGCATAGGGTGCAGTCAGACTGGACAGAAGTAGTAGGAGTTAAGTTTGTCATTTACCAGATAACCTGGTACAGGAGAGAAAAAAAAAATCTTGAGTATAAAGACAACCGTTAACTGAAATGCATATCACCCTTGGCACAACACAAATTCATATATATAGTCTCCTGTGCAGAGTGTTTGTTTCACACAGTATAACAGCATGAGGATTTGTGATGATGAGAGGAGGAGGAAAGATCAACACATGTACTTATTACCAGAGTGAAAGATAAACCACAGAAAGTAAAGAAAGCAGAGTTCTGCTTCCAGATTTATCGTTATAGTACGAAACTTTCATTTATGCAAAACAGATGAATAAGACTTGGCTGTAGTGCAAATACTTTTTTTTTCGACTGGCTGTATAGTGTTTACCAATTCCCCATCCCTCCTCAGTTTTTATACTTTTGTGTCTGCTTCTTAACTCATCATTTTTTGGGTATTTTAGATAGATAGATACTTTATTAATCCCAAGGGGAAATTCACATACTCCAGCAGCACCTTACTGATACAAAAAACAATATTAAAGACTGATAATAATAATGCAGGTAAAAACAGACAATAACTTTATATAATGTTAACGTTTACACCCCCCCTTGGATGGAATTGAAGAGTCGCATAGTTTGGGGGAGGAACGATCTTCTCAGTCTGTTGGTGGAGCAGGACAGTGACAGCAGTCTGTCGTTGAAGCTGCTCTTCTGTCTAGAGATGACACTGTTTAGTGGATGCAGTGGATTTTCCATAATTGATAGGAGCCTGCTCAGCGCCCGTCGCTCTGCCACAGCTGTCAAACTGCCTAGCTCCATGCCAACAATAGAGCCTGCCTTCTTCACCAGTTTGTCCAGGCGTGAGGCGTCTTTCTTCTTAATGCTGCCTCCCCAGCACACCACCGCGTAGAAGAGGGCGCTTGCCACAACCGTCTGATAGAACATCTGCAGCATCTTATTGCAGATGTTGAAGGACGCCAGCCTTCTAAGGAAGTATAACCGGCTCTGTCCTTTCTTACACAGAGCATCAGTATTGGCAGTCCAGTCTAATTTATCATCCAGCTGCACTCCCAGGTATTTATAGGTCTGCACCATCTACATACAGTCACCTCTGATGATTACGGGGTCCATGAGGGGTCTGGGCCTCCTAAAATCCACCACCAGCTCCTTGGTTTTGCTGGTGTTCAGGTGTAGGTGGTTTGAGTCACACCATTTAACAAATTTTGTAATATGTAATACTTTTAATGTCAGTTCACTTTATTATTTCAAAGTCTTTGTTTGTTTAGTCTTTTATCAGTTAGAAGACCAATTAAGTAGCTATGTTAGATGGCCCTATTTAATAACTAAAACTGTTTTTTCTAATTAATGTATTACAGCTCCTATTTGCAAATGGTCTCAGACATTTTAAGGCAAATTTTGCCATAAAGCATCTTTATGCATATTAGTAAACAATCAGAAAAATGCATATTCATGCCACTGTTCCTGCCACTTAGTCAAGTTAAAGATGAATTAAAGAAACCCAGTCTCCTAAATGAAGCACTTTTCCAGCTACTTTAAGGTGCAAAATGTTAAATGGTTTTTTGTGTTTTTGGCTGCAGAAATCTCACATCCATATATCAATCCAGTTCAGCTCAGACTGCAAAATAAATCTGTGTATGTACTTTCCTAATACATTGGTTTTATCCTGGATGGAGTCCTACACTTAAACAATATTTAGCCTCTTCTTTCCTTTTAGCATAAATGTAGCAAAGGGGATAGATCAAATTTAGAAGTGTAATTTTTCTACCCCCCTTCCACTTCTTTTTCATGACATCATAAAACTTTTTTCATAATGTGATAAAATGTTCTTTTTGTTCTGTATATTATACATTACAAGATGTTCTTATTGAAGTACATACTTGATTTAAACAATATTTCCTGATATTTATGTGTCTGAATGAGCATCAGGCTTATGTTATGGTTGATAAATGTGCTGCTGTCACTGTGTTTGCTGATTCAGGTGCTTTCAG
Organism: Erpetoichthys calabaricus; assembly: GCF_900747795.2. NCBI lineage: Eukaryota > Metazoa > Chordata > Cladistia > Polypteriformes > Polypteridae > Erpetoichthys > Erpetoichthys calabaricus. Next base: position 21,646,861 of record NC_041407.2, read on the forward strand.
CATAGAATTTGGATTTGATCTATTCCAATTGATACTACTGTCTTTTCTGTCTTTTAAAGGCAAGTGACAGACTAAGTGTTCCCTATAATAAAGTGTCATTCTTTTTTTGAGCCTGACTCACCTCAACACCACCCCAACCGGTTTTCAGAGGTTAGCGTTATACAGGATCATGGATAGACTTTGAAGTGATTAAAATGAGAAAATATTAGTCTGTTAGTCTTTGTTTTTCAACATTTAGTCTTTATGATTTTCATTTGCAATATTTTAAAACGATGTTCAATATTAACCAACAAAATACATCATAAACAGGCAGAACACCATATTTGTGTTTGATGATTACAACTCCAGGATTGGATAAAAAATTAAACCTTTATTTTGTAATTGGGAATTCTTTATTAGGATGTAATTGAATTTGGAAATGTGTGATAGACCTGAAAACTCTATTGTTGACATTTGATCATAGCTGGACAAACCTCTCTAGTTTATACTCTTCATATTCATGATACTAAACCAGTAAATTAAGGCAAAAGTTGTAACAGGTCCTTAATATGTAGTTGAGTGGCAATAGAGTTGTATTGTGGGCATATAGATATAAAGAAGCAATAGGAATGAGTCAATGAAGAAATGTGTTAATATACGGAGGTAGAATCCTTCACAGTCCCAACAATGTTCTGAACTTTAGCTGATGGTGGAAAGATAGCATTTACAATTGTTAGAGATAGGTTTGTGTAGGAAAGAGCAGAAGATTGGTTTAAGAGGATGATCCTTTATTCAGCTGAAAATGAGCAGAAATGGAGGGCTTAGACTTGGAAACTGAAATACAGCTATCTTCAGTGTTGGTAGTAAAGCATAATGCATATTTATTTTGTCTATAAAAAGTGTGTGCTGTGTGTTTTACAACACAACTGGCAATGGCAGGGTTAGCTGTTTTGGAGGATATCGCTAATCACTGGCTAAAGCAATTTTTCTTGTTCATAATTATTTTTTGTTTCATAATGATGATGGGATGGTATCCTTAAGATGCTTCCCAGAAGCATGAAATATCTTTACTATCAGGGTGAGGAAGCAGAGATCAAAACGCAAGGCACCTTCACAGAAAGAACTTGCTTTTGTAAATGGAAAGCCCGTTTATGCTATTAATATACTACTAATTTATGATGCTCAAATGTGTCTGACTAACTTTGTTGCGAGGTAGCCAGGATCAACCCATGATTTCTTTATTTCATCCAAAATGTTATTCTTAAAATAAACCAAGTCTAAAATTCAGATAATCAGAACCATGGTCAAAAATGCAAATGTCCGCCAAAGGACAGAATTGGGAAGTAATGCCATGGCAGCCACCTTAGGCTCAACATACAGAGAAGAAGAAATATGATGAGAATTAACTAAATGGGAGTATCTAATAAATGAGTAAATTGAAATGCATAAGGTATTTACTAGAAAACAATACAATACAAAAAAGGGAAGACAAGGAGTACATAAAGTACAATAAAATTGAGAAATAGGCCTGGGATAAAACCCTTGCTGTACTGTAACGACTGCAGACTTGGGCCATGGTATGAGACAACATTGAACAGGCTACATGCACCTATCTAGCAACTAACAGGCTACTCATGATAGCTGAGATATGTGTGCAGGCCTTGAGGTAGTCCTTTAGTCGTTATCACCTTTGCATGTTTGAATTGCATTGCACAATCAGGGCAGTTTTCTTATTTTCTGTGCGCCCATTTTACAGTACTTATAAATAATTGCTGTTTTTCTTATAAATATTTTTTGTTATAAAATTTTTGTTTTTATTGGAAATATTTAATCATATTTATTTGTCAATGTGTATGTTTCTTAAATCTTAATACTTTATCATTGCCTTTATTGAATTGAAATGATAACTTCTCAAGCTTCCTGCTTTTCTCATTTTACAAGAATGCTGTAATCCATTTGCTCCTTTTTTGATCGTGGTAAATATCTATTAACTACTGAATAATTTTTCTTATTATACTTAGGCTGTCTTATCAGTTATTGATACAGTATATACTTCCTTCTTTCTGGCTCAGCCTTTTACTTGTATTCTAAAAGGTTCTTTATCTGAAATTTTAAGATAAAGAAATGTTGCCTTGGACAGTGTTCTTCAGACAGCCTCTTTTTCATTCAGCTAAAATAGCTTAACGACTTATCGTCCATGCACTAATGATTTGGTCTGAGTGTTCAGCAAAGCTTTGGTAAATGAAATTTACACAGAACATCTTCAGCATCTGAGAGATGACGGAGTAGCAAAAAGTGTGTGACTAGTACATGTGATCTAGAGTTTACGCACTGGAGTCGCATCATCACTTGAGTCTCTTGACACATTTTTGGATTCCTAGAGCTATCTTGGGCTGTGAGTGTTTTTGCTCCTGAAAAATTAGGTACGAAACGATTTGCAAATTGGTGCAAATGGTGTTCAGAAACTTGGTAAGTTAGACATAGCCTGGATTTTCAGCGGAGTAGGGTGTGAACTGAATCAGTTGTAATTAGACCAGCAAATCTTCCACTTTTTACCCAACTTAATAGGCTAGTGAGGGATGCTATTTTTTTTTTTTTTATATATATATATATATATATATATATATATATATATATAATATATATATATATATAACTGTTCAAAATAAAAATGTAGGTGACATTACTATGATGTTCAGGCCTGTCTTCAATTAAATTTAGTTTACAGTCTAATGTGTTGCTTTCATTTGAAGAGACAGAAAAAATGATGTTGGTGTCAAGTAACTTTTTTCTAAGGAGAGAGAGGGCAGCACTTCCCTGTGTTTCAGCCAGGCTTAATCTTATTACTGAAGAACAATGTGGCATGAATTAGATTCTGTGTATTGTGTAAAGCAAATTCCCTTAATAAATAAGCTTTATGAAAGGCCCGATATCCTGATTTGCTCCGTGTGTATGTGTGTGCGCGCAAGTGCACATGCAGCGGTTAGCATAGCAACCAATTTATTAATGCTGCTGCACTCAGAAAATGTCCCAGAATTTTAGATAGCGTGACTGAATGGAAGTGAGTGTATAAACATTTCTGTGCCCATCAAAGAGATTCCAGAGTCACATGTGATTAGTCCATTAGGCCACAAAGGGGCCCAGTTATAGGAGGGCACTTTTTTATTTTATACCTTGGCTTGTATGATCACTGGGAGAGGCAGAGCCTAAAAAAATAGCTTGGTAGTTAAATTATATGTAGATGGAAGATTGAAAAGTCATTAGTTCAGCTGTAGAATTTTTAACTTGCAATCTCGTGGTGGTACAGGAGCCAAAGGAGTTTACTGGTGTGAAAGCCCAGAGTTGTCAAGTGTTATGAAACAGACATGTGAACATGTAATATGTCATCCACTTTTTTTGCCTGAACACTGAGATGGGTTATTTGTATGTGTTGGCGGACTTATATATTAGCTGAAAAGGCTGACACAGTTTGAAGTAAATGAACATTATCCTCATACCTCAATTGTAATATGCTGTGTAGCATTTATATGGTTTGGTCTAATCTCTGTTTGTTATATACACTGCACTAAGGAAAAGGAACAGCTGCCCTTTTGTGTCATTTAGTTCCAACTTATACATGAAACATTTGAACCTATATATGCCATGATGTGGCAAATGTGGTTTTCTGTGATGCCCAAAACCAGTTTAGACTGAACTTTTTTTATTTGTTGCAGTTTCTGTCTTTTATTTTAACTGCAGAGGGTACACGGAGAGATTTAGAAAAAGAGTCCTGCTTTATTGATTTCAGTAGTTGACTTGTCAAATACTTTAAGATAGCAGTCAGTAGATTTCAATTTCATCAAATTATCTACTGATTCTTTTTTGGCCGAACCAGGGACAGGCCCTTAACCATAAGGAGTGACATAAAAGGCTTCTTCTTCCACAGAGAGAAGAATTAATTGAACTAGTACTGAAGTGACATATACAGCTTTAATTTTTTTATGTGAAGCTGGAAAGGAAAATATGGAAAAAAATGTCTTTATTAAATTTCCAGTATAATTTAGCAGAGTTTCTAGTGGCTCTTGTCTGACATATACTGTGGGTCTAGGTTACAGATGAGCTTGTTTAGTTGAATAACTACAAGTGGCTAAGTTTACAGTATGCAAAGTGTATGTTACAACTATAGTATTATCAAACCTGCTTAATCCAGTTTAGCGTCATTGGGGGCTGAAGCTTAATATTACACAGACTGACTATAAATAAATATAAAACAATTTTTAAACATAAACACTTCATTAGAAGATAGACTCTGTTAATATGAACATTATGCCGGTGAGATCATTATGTTATCTTGCACATGTGTGTTATGGATACTGGCATGCCTTTGGATGTGGTCAATTTTCTAAACCCACTATATCCACTGCCAGGTTTTAGGGGAGCTTAATCTCTTAAGAACACACAGCATAATCACACATGTACACCCACACCCCTCACTTCCTTACTCTGGTTTAACCTGAAATTACCAGTCATTCCAGCTCTCATATTTTTTTGTATTTGAGAGTAAATTGGAGTGCCATGTCACCACATGAACACAAAATTAAATACATACTTGGCACAAAATGGGGTATGTCTTGAAATTGAATCCTGGATCCTATAGCTGTAAGGTTCCCTTTAGGAGAACTAGCTAGTTCACCACTGTTTCCTTTTGTAGAGAACTTGGATATAGTTAATATAAATTTAAAAGATAATGCAAATGATAAAGCTTGAAGATCTTCAAAAAAGAAAAAAGAAAACTACTAAAAGAAATCATGAAAGCGTCAGGCCACAGCTCATCACACTGATGGAAACTGTGGTAAAACAACCCCTAAAAGAGCCTTAGGCATAACAAAAGAGACCAGAAAAAGAAATGGATGCTTTATCCTAGTTGATGTAAGTAGTAATCACTCTGTTCAACCAGCAGAATACAATCATGGCTTATATTGAGGCAAACGGTGTACGACAGATACAAACAAGAGGAAATATACTGCCCTTACAAATCAATGACAGAGACAAAGGGCAATTTAAGTTCAGCTTATCCTGAAGCTGTACAATCCTTTTCAGAAAATGGCAGCCTGTGATGATGTAGGGGTGTATATAAAAGCATTTATGAATTTGAAAAGAAGACTGGCTGTGGCGTAAATTGAATGTTTTTGTCTCCATGTTTAGCTGAGCAAATGCAAAACACATATTATGATTTGCAACACAAGGATGTAGATGGCTGAGAGTATCTACTATTTTCTAAGTACAATATTTCCATTGCATGGGTATTGCATTTGTCTATCCTGTGATGGTCGCAGATATTGTAAAAATACTGCTATCAAATTTTATTTATATAGTACCTTCCCCATGCTCATAGAGCTATAATACAGTAAATCTCAAAAATCCGGGATTAAGTCAGAGTGATTATCTATAGCAGATATACTGCTTAGGTTAATAACATATGAAAGAAAGATAACTACAGCTTGGCCATAATTAAGCCCAAAATATGTATGAGCAGATTACAAGGTAAAATGCAAAAAAATGCATCAGTAAAATGAGCATGTGCAAAATAGCAGGATCAGTAAAATGAGCATGTGTAAAATAGCTTCATCGGCAAGTGTTGGGGAAGTAGTTAATCTGTTAAAGGTGTGCCAAGTTAAAGATTGAAAAGACTACCCTATAGCCTCTCTGTTATCTTTGTTTATGGGAACATGAAATCCTACATCATCAGCTGCGGAGGCATAACTACACAAAAGTGAGCTTACCTAGCACCCATCTTTTAGAAAAATGTCCATTATTTATAAGAAAAATGTAATCGTCAAAGTGCCAAAATAGAAACAGCAAGTGAAACTTGGTGGATGATTGTTTGTTGTGTTTTCTAAGGGCCTGGGGCCTCATGTATAAACAGTGCGTACCCACAGAAATGTTGCGTAAGAACGTTTCCCTGTTCAAATTGCGATGTATAAAACCTACACTTGGCGTAAAGCCACGCACTTTTCCACAGTACTTCATACTCTGTTGTACGCAAGTTCTCCGCTCGGTTTTGCAGACTGGCAGCACCCAGCGTCAAAGCACTGCTACTGTTCCTGTGTGGTTACCCTTTCTTAGATCCACATCCACGACGGCGGCTTTATCAAATACACTGAAATTAATCGCATATCGTTCATAAATTTAATGCATCTGATTGTAATTAACCTGTAACAATATAATGGTCCACAGAATGGTCAAACTATTCTAAATACCATAACTGCTTTAGCGTTGTTAGTCTCACTGCACCTTCTTCTTCTTCTGTCAGTTGCTACCGTTAGGGGTTGCCACAGCGGATCATTTTTTTCCATAGTACTCTCACTGCACCACTCGGAGTATTTATATCACTGTATTTGAGTGTGAATCACAGATCTTCAGCTATTGGAAACAGAATTATCGGTATACAGCATCAAGCACTCGCTGCCTCAGCCATTTGCTATTTGAATTGCTCTTATCTTAACAACGCTTCACAGCCTTTCCTGTTCGGACCTCGCGGTTCACAAACCGTTTCATCCCAAGAACTATACACGCACTCAAATCAGTCCATCAAGTACTCCTTGTAGAACTGTTTGTACTTGCAAGTTACTGTGAGGTAATTGTACTTATGATACAGTTATAATATTGCACAACCTGAGCCACTTTATAAAGCGCATATTTACATATGATGACGATATCATTTTTAAGATGAAATGCAGCAAAATATTTTGATTATATTATACAGATAAAACTTTAACTACATGGTGCTGCAGCGCTAGCAAGCTTGAGCTTTGTTCACGGTTTGTTCCTGCCTCGCGCTGTATTTCATGCTGTGGGTGGCGCAACACTGGAAGGATAGATGGATAGAATAATTAAACATTACGACGATATTTCAATGTTCTCTAAAAGTTTTGAAGAATCGGCATTCTAAGGTTACAGATGGCTTAACGTCTATTACAGAGCTGATTGTGTGGCGATTGGGTATTTGGAGAAAGAAAAGTAGGGACAGGAATTGGGGGTTAGTACGTTTGAAAAAGACAGTACTTCTGTAATAAAGCATTTCATTGAAGGTTGCGCATGGTGCAGCAAGCTTCTTGTGTAAGACATGAACAATCACTGCACCACCGTGTTCCCATGTTTAATAACATGCTTTAACTCATATCATCATGAAAATGATATCACGTATACTTCTCAGTATGTTAATTATTCAGAGAGCTATAATATTACGAACGTAATGGATTCTGTGTCCTGTTGGAGGAAGAGCACGTAGTGATTCAGACACACAGAGCACATATAAGATCAAATACACAACAAAGCATTTAACGTGCTACTTTAGTTACGATGGGATTTGAGAAACTAGTAAATTAAATGATTTTAAGATGAAGTTTATGATGTTCTACTTTAGTGACAAAATAAACTACGTGATTAAAGTGGAAATTTCGAGATTAAAGTTTACATTTCATGCTTTTTTCACACTGTGTGCCTTTTTTTTTTCACTGTATCCTAATAAGCTTTCATATGACACTCAGACGGTGGGCTACGAGTCGCCTTTTCACGCCGACTTTGATATGTGACAACTTTTTTATTTCGGGCACCGTGCGACTTTGTGAACTTGAGCTTTTGAGTTTCTCCGACACACTATGTCACTCGATCAGCTTCCTTTTGTTGCTTATATAACTGTTTAAACCAACAAATAGTACGTTTTTCTTTGCCTCCATTTGGGATTCGCTGAAATTCTTCTATTTTTCCTCGTACTTTTGCCATTGCCTTTTCACAGAACGCTGGGCTTAAGGGCTATTTATATTTTGATTTGCATATTCAAAGAGGCGTAATTCTGGGAGGAGTTGGGGCGGGACAGCAGGCGCATGAACATGCGTTTATTTCCACGCTGAGCGGGATGTATGTAGCGGAAGAATGCAGAAGTTGGCGAACGCACAGATTCCTGCATCTGGATTTTTCTGTGCGTAAGCACATTTCGGTTTTTGTGCTTATGTCATGTTATAGTGCGAATATTATACGCCGTTATGCTTGAGGCCCCTGGTGACTAGTTTATAAAATGATGAAAGAACTTAAGAAAAAGTGCATGATATTGTGAAGCTTCTCTTACTTTCCATGGTGGTAAATTAGAAAATGCTTAAATCCTGGAACAGACTGAATACTTATTTTCTGCATTTACAATCCAAATAATGATAACTACATATCTCATAACTTCCAAATCAGGGGAATTAGCACACCTAACACCCCAAGGCAACTGGAGATAATGGAACAATTTAATTGTCTTGCTGCATAATATTGGTCATGAAAACAGACATTTCTAACTTTAGAGTAAGTTTCAGAAGTTTGATGACAACACAGAGCTATTTAATACAATGACATCAACAGGCTACAATAAAGCTTGGCAATGCTCACAGTATTAGCACCCTTTTTTTTACAGGGATACTGACAGGTGACATTTGCAGTAGAGGCACTAAAAAGATTGTTTTTTGCATTCTGTGAGTGGTATTTGATGATATGGTGCTCTCATTAGGAATTTGTGGGGCGTCTATGATGGCTGAATGCTATTTGGATCACATGCAGTAACAACATACATGGTTTAGTTAGATGCCATGATGATTGGCAGTATAACATGCCACGTGTTTGTTCTGTAGCTACATGCAGTGGCATACTGGAAGGCAGAGCATACATTTATTCCAGTATACATGTTTAAGTTTAGCAATATTCACCATGTAGACGACATGATTGAAAAGGGAATGGTAAAAATAAAGGTGCAGTGATTAACTTGATATTGAAAGATTTTGAGTATATAACTGCATTTGGCTGATTAGTTACATATCTGGCAGAGTTTTTGCAGATTTTATATTATATCAGACAACAGGCGCCGCCAGCATGCACAGTACTGGAATGTTATTGTCTTACTAAAATTAAAAAAGGCTAACAAAATATTTGTTGTCTTTAGCATTTTGTAGGCTTTGTACTGCTTTTTACTGTTGAAAGAACCTGACAAAAAGATTTTAGAATCAAGTTACAGCTGAAATACCCTTTAGAGTGTTTTGAAATTCTGAGTCACTTTGCTGACAAGTCTGTGGCAATTTGGACCCTGTCTTTAAATATTTAATATATGTGTGTCATTAATTTACACGGGCGGCACAGTGGCGCAGTGGGTAGCGCTGCTGCCTCGCAGTTGGGAGACCTGGGAACCTGGGTTCGCTTCCCAGGTCCTCCCTGCGTGGAGTTTGCATGTTCTCCCCATATCTGCATGGATTTCCTCCGGGCACTCCGGTTTCCTCCCACAGTCCAAAGACATGCAGGTTAGGTGGATTGGCGATTCTACATTGGCCCTAGTGTGTGCTTGGTGTGTGGGTGTGTTTGTGCGTGTCTTGCGGTGGGTTGGCACCCTGCCCGGGATTGTTTCCTGCCTTGTGCCCTGTGTTGGCTGGGATTGGCTCCAGCAGACCCCCGTGACCCTGTGTTCGGATTCAGCGGGTTGGAAAATGGATGGATGGATGGATTAATTTACACACAAACCCACTTCTTCAACAGAACTACAAGGTTATATGCCTCTCATATATTAGAATAACTTGGGTTTAAAAAGTTGACAATTTTGATCTATAAATTTCAGGATACTATAAATAAAGTAGCGGTTAGTTCAGTGTTAAATAAAGCTACTATTAACAGCTTGTGTGCATGCATTCATGGTTATTAGTTGGTACAGTGGGTTATGTATAGTTCCATACCTAAATCACATCTTAAGGTGCAGTTCAGTTTGGACAGGTCATTTTTTTCCCTTTTAACATTAAACTTCCCCACTCTGTGGCGATTTACTGTGTTGCATGATATATTCTCTGAAGCAAATAATTCATATTTAAAGTGAGGCAACCATTTTTATAAAAGAAAAATGTCACATGCTAATTTATGAATTGTTTATTGGACCCTTGCAGATTTGATATTTAGTGAAATTTAAATAATTAGCTGGATTGTCTGATCTTTTTGCATAAATAAATAATTTGCAATCAGCATTTCTTAAACAAAATCCCATTCTATGTATTTTGATATCATGTCTAACTTGTAACCAGCCAATTTAAATTAATAAAATAATATTTCAGGTGATTTTGGGACTCACTGGTGGAGGATTTCGATTCCTAAAGATGGCATGAATTGGACAACCTAAGGTAGAGTGGGATAGTCCGTACCCTGTACAAAGGAGGAGCTCTCCTCACAGCCAGTTATCTAATTTGTAGAAAAGGGATACATGTTGTGCCAAGTATATATATTATTGACGGAACTGTTGTGGAAGACCAGCGTGTAGTGACAGATAGTATGTTGTATTATTTTTGCTTTCTCAGGTTTCCATATTTTCTAAAATATCTGTATCTTCCATTATTCAAGTTAAAAGCCAGGGTCATGTTACTACAGGTTTGTAGGGTCATTTAGCAGGTGTGAATGAAAATCATATATGAAAATGCAGGTCAATGCAGCTAAGAAGGTTCAGGTTTGTTTGGGGATTGGTTGTACAAGGAATACCTCTATACAAGCAGAAGAAGTTGAATGTCTCTATAATAAATCCTCATTAAAAAAACAAAACTGCTAGTGTATCTTAAAAGGGCTGGCAGCATAAAATGAAAAATTCAAAGGTAACAAAAAGCACTTGCGTCTGCTATGTTATCACCTTTGATTACAGTCCTAGGGTGTTGTACCGTGTTAGCCATTATGAATGTAGTGAAAAGGCAAGCAAAATGACACCTTTTATTGGCTAAGAAGATTACAGTATGCAAGCTTTCGAGGCAACTTAGGCCCCTTCTTCAGGCAAGATGTAAACATAAAAAGATGTAAAAATAGGTCACAAACAAATTAATATAAAGGTTCAGAAAAAAGATTTGATTTTAAAATGAAAAATTTCAGTCATTCTTTAATTCTGCAGTCCAAGCATAATTTCAGATGTGCTGGTTTAACTAGCATGGCCATCTTTAGATGTACATAGGGTTGCCAGACATTCCTTATACACAGGACATGTCCCATATTTGATAATTTTGTCCCCTGTCCCGTACTGACCTTTCAGGGACACCCAAATGTCCCGTATTTAGTTAATTTCCAAATTTCATAATAAAAATATATATTTACTACCCTCTTACGGTACTTAGTTGTAACTTTATAAGTAATTATACTTTCTTTTCTCAGATTCTCTTGATGAAAATAACCTAAATGTAATGAGGAAACTAGTGCTTGCTGCCTGTTTGCAACTTGTTCAGTTGCTATGGTTAGCTGAGGACAGCGACACTCTTGCCATTTTGCTGTCCAGCGGCGCTGCTGTGCAGTTCTGTATCAGCATTACAACATACAGTGTCAACAAAGTGTGTTGTTACTACCTGCCACGGCCCACTTTTTTTTCTAACTTAAAAACTAATCCATCCATCCCAAAATGCCAAAACGTAAGTGTAAATTTAGAGATGAATATTCCACTGATTGGACATTTATCAAACAAGGCAGAAGCTGTTCTGAAGCAAACTGTGATGTATGTAATTGCACTTTCATTAAATAATTTTCAAATGATTTTACTTTTCTACGGTGGGTTGGCACCCTGCCCGGGATTGGTGCCCTGCCTTGTGCCCTGTGTTGGCTGGGATTGGCTCCAGCAGACCCCCGTGACCCTGTGTTCGGATTCAGCGGGTTGGAAAATGGATGGATGAATGGATGATTTTACTTTTGTTTTCCTCATAACCCATTAAAATCCTTCCTTTGTGTTTTTAACTTATGTCTCTACTTTTATATAATATATTGGTCTGGATGTGTAGGGGGCATGTATAAATTTATTTATATAGTAATATAGAGAGGGATTTTAAGAGTGTCCCGTATTTCTAATTTTCTAATCTGGCAACCCTAGATGTACAGTATTTGGCAAGCAGAATACCCAAAGATAACAAGTATGGTAGATAAAATGATCTTCTGGAGAGTTTCACAGCGGAAATGCTTACTACCACAAAAGCAAGTCAACAAGTGAAGTATTTGTGAAATTTCATATTAAATTATTTGCAAGACAGCAAATCCAGAAGAATCTATCTATTTTCTAACCCACTTAATCCAATTCATGGTCTTTAGAGGCTGGAACCTTTTGACGGCAAAAATCGCAGCAGGAAAGGAATGGTCCATGGTATTTTGAATATTATATTTAAAAGCTTTGTAGAGTTGCATTATTCTTGTAATATATTATGTTTTTATTATATTTATTGTTTTTGGCTTTGATGTCACTCCACAGCCTCTTTGAAGAAGTTTATTCAGTTGTCATATCATTATTTTGTATTTTTGTAGCAGTTTCTGCCATATTCTTTACCTATCGCAAGGTTGATTGGTATCATGTGACTACCACAGCAGTGTGTGTTGGCTCTTTAAGATGACAGTACAGTATTTTGGGTATCGTGGCTTTGCTGTATTTGCTTCTGTTTTGTTTAGAGGAAATTCTCATGTTTGTTCTGGCTCCTTATTAGCTCTGATCCCTTTACTAAAGTTTTCTTTTATTGATTTTTAGTTAGTTCCCGGGGTTTGTTACATTTTTTTACTTTTAACCTCCTCCAGAATTCTGAGTTAACAAGTATTGCATTCTCCCAAAAAAGCCTTTTTCATTTCCTAGTCTTTCCACTTATCATTAAAATCTTTATGGTCAGCCTGCTCATCAGTCTGTTCATCACACTTGGAAAAAGCTCCAGTATGCAGAAATGTGCTTCTCTAGTTTTTAGCTCAATCATGCCATATGGAATGCTTTGCTCATAAAAGCTGTGCACTGAGCATTGCAATCAACATCAGCAGCAGCCAGCCTTTTCATGTTCTTCTGAGCCATCTTGGTGATATCCAGTAAACTTATATTGGAGGTGTTGATTCCTTGTAATCTGTTTCCTTTCTGGGGTGCAGAAGTTTAAATGACTAAATTTGCAAATTGGGCTACTTTAACGTATAATCTTGTTTTATCATGTTATTGAATTTTCTTGGTTTTGTATCCTGGGACTTTAATTAGTATTATTTGCTTTGCAAAGCATTATGTGATTGTTCTTGTAGTGAAAAGTATAATAAAGCTTGACTGTGGTCTGTTGCTCAAGCAACTGGACTTTAGTCATTATGATTACAGGTTTGAGCAAGGGCCCACAGCCTTTTCAGGCTGACTATGCATGCAAATGTCAGTGTAAGTTAACTGCTATATATACAGTACTGTGCAAAAGTTTTAGGCAGGTGTGAAAAAATGCTGTAAACAAGGAATGCTTTCAAAAAAGGAAGTGTTAATCATTTATTTTCATCAATCAACAAAATGCAGTGAATGAACAAAAGAGAAATATAAATCAAATCAATATTTGGTGTGACCACCCTTTGCCTTCAAAACAGCATCAATTCTTCCAGGTACACTTGCACACAGTTTTTGAAGGAACTCGGCTGGTAGGTTGTTCCAAACATCTTGGAGAACTAACCACAGATCTTCTGTGGATGTAGGCTTCCTCACATCCTTCTGTCTCTTCATGTAATCCCAGACACACTCGATGATACCATACCATCACTTCCAGGTGGTCTTGTTCTTCTTTACGCTGAAGATAGTTCTTAATGACTTTGGCTGTATGTTTGGGGTCGTTGTCCTGCTGCAGAATACATTTGGGGCCAATCATACGCCTCCCTGATGGTATTGCATGATGGATAAGTATCTGCCTGTATTTCTCAGCATTGAGAACACCATTAATCCTGACCAAATCTCCAACTCCATTTGCAGAAATGCAGCCCCAAACGTTCAAGGAACCTCCACCATGCTTCACTGTTGCCTGCAGACACTTATTATTGTACCGCTCTCCAGCCCTTCGACGAACAAACTGCCTTCTGCTACAGCCAAATATTTCAAATTTTGACTCATCAGTCCAGAGCACCTGCTGCCATTTTCTGCACCCCAGTTCCAATGTTTTCGTGCATACTTAAGTTGCTTGGCCTTGTTTCCACGTCGGAAGTATGGCTTTTTGGCTGCAACTCTTCCATGAAGACCACTTCTGGCCAGACTTCTCCGGACAGTAGATGGGTGTACCTGGGTCCCATTGGTTTCTGCCAGTTCTGAGTTGATGGCACTGCTGGACATCTTCCATTTCGAAGGGCAATAAGCTTGATGTGTCTTTCATCTGCTGCACTAAGTTTCCTTGGCCGACCACTGCGTCTACGATCCTCAACGTTGCCCGTTTCTTTGTGCTTCTTCAAAAGAGCTTGAACAGCACATCTTGAAACCCCAGTCTGGGAGAGACCTTGCTGATACAGTATAACTACCTTGTGTCTTGTTGCTGTGCTCAATCTTGCCATGACATGAAACTGTCTTCCACAACCTCACCTTGGTAGCAGAGTTTGGCTGTTCCTCACCCAGCTTTAAGCCTCCTACACAGCTGTTTCTGTTTCAGTTAATGACTGTGTTTCAACCTACGTGTGACATTGATGATCATTAGCACCTGTTTGGTATAATTGGTTGATCATACACCTGAATATAATCCTACAAAATCCCTGACTTTGTGCAAGTGTGCCTATAAGAATTGATGCTGGTTTGAAGGCAAAAGGTAGTAACACCAAATATTGATGTGACTTAGATTTTTCTTTTGTTCGCTCACTTTGCATTTTGTAAATTGATAACAATAAACAATCATTTATATTTCTGAAAGCTTTCTTTGTTTACACCGATTTTTTTTTTTGTTTTGTTTGCTTTATTGAAATTTTTTTTTTTTTTTTACTTTGGGAATCTCAAAGACTCTTGAAAAGTTAATTACTTTAAACATGACAATAAACATTCAGTCTAGGCACAAGGGATCTTATCTTGACAGAGCTAAAAATGCTTTGGTGCTTTTCAGACCAGTATTGGAAGTGAGAGCTTGTTTTTGTCACACTGTGGCTGCCTGATTTGCATTCATGAGAGCACAACCAATATATATGCAATTTTTGTATTTTAGCCCCTAGCTTCAGCCTACATTATATTAAAATTTCAACTTCATGTCCATGTATGGTGCTGTTTTATTCTGTCAAAAGTACTTGAAAAAACAAAGGCTGAGATCTAGAGTGCCTATTCACAGGGACCCTGGCAGCTGTTTTGAGAGCACCCTTAATGATGAGAGAGCATGCTTGCAGACATTGAAATTTTAAATAGACTGTACTTTTTCCTATTAATATCCAGAGTGCAATCCATCACAATGGTTGATTGCTGTGATTAGAAAATGCATAAATTTGATAATATTATCAACGTGCTTATGTACTGGCCATGCGTGTCATAATACTTTTTATACATTTATTAATTTCAACAAAGTTTGCATATATTTTTTTTTTCAGAGCAACTATAATAGGCTGTTTTACAAAGTTTTCAACTAGTAGTCTTATTCCTTGCCTTTATGACTGTTAAAGAAACCTTAAAGAACTATTTCAAATCTTGAATTTCTTCTCAGACTCTTTTTAATTATTGTAGAATGCGTTAATTAGGCTTTATTTGAACTATCTCAGTAGAGTATAATCCAGTTTATGATTCTGTATAGGAGCCTGTCCCATCAGAATTGGATGTAAAGCAGGAATCAATGAAGGGCATTCCATTGCATGACATACTTAAACTCACCTGTTTTTGCTTTAACAAGTAGGGCATGCCACCCCCAGTGGCTGTGTGCCCATGCTGGAACTTGGACAGACTGTTCAGATTCTGGTGTGGGCTACCATTGTAAGATACTGATCAATATCCCTCTTCACCTGTCATGTCTGTGCCCTATATTACTTCTGCCCCTGTCAAACCCTCTCCATCCAGGCAACTTTTCACACCTTTTTCAGTATTTAGACTTCATTCAGTAATGATGTTGCATCTGTACACAACTGTGATGACAGTTCTAATAGCTTTTTCTGCTGATTTAATCCTAGTCTGTTTGCGTCACAGTGACGTTTTGTAGAAACGCCAGAATTTCATCTTGGTTTGGGGAGGAGCTGCATCATACTCTGTTTGAATCCAGAATCCAGTCATTGTTTTTAAGAATTTTCACTATAATAAGATAGCACTAGAATCCCTGAAGCCTATGAAAAAACACAATCCTGGCCCACCTTAAATTCCTTCACACCCCTCCGTCAGCATCTTTTCTTTTGTAAATGTGTAGATCACCACAAGCAGCCTGCTATTCTATCCAACCCTGACAGAGCTCAACTTGGGCAAAAAGTTCTTCCAGCTGAAGACTTTTTATCTGCGTTTGAGGTGCCTGAAGTTGTATAGGGTAAATAATACAGTATAGCATTATTTGGAACACATGCATTTCATGTCTACAAAGATCTGGGTAAGTGTAGGATGAAAGGAAATGCGAGGCAAGAAATGCTGAACCCATGCCTAAAGCAGAAACTTTTTCCATGTTATACTAATAATGACGTGAAGTATATAATGTATGAAGACTTTAGTCCAAATATCAAATAAACGCGTGCACTTTTATTCAAGAATACAACCAAAGTAAAAAAAAAAAAAAAAAAAATCATTCAGAAATGCATTCAGACAGTATTTGCATTATATTGTGAAATATCTCCTTACTCCATGAAGAAATACCTAATCTAGAATAGAAATGCATTCAAACAATCACCCCTTATATAGTGACATTAATGGCATACACAAGGGAGGGAAATTTACACTACAGTATAAAAGTGAAAAAAGCTCTGCAATATCTTACAACACTATAATAACAGAAAAATCTGTTCAAATAGAGATAGAACTGTTAGGTCAGTTCAAGTGCAGTTAACAGAGTCAATTTAAAATAGGTAATAAAAGAAGAACAACAGTTTCTAAAAACATAAATAAGAGGTGGATCTATAACTGTGATTTACATGTTATAATTTAGTGAAACTCATGAACACTCTAATAAAAACCATAAAACTAAACCAAAATTCCAACTAAATTTGTGAGGCAAGGGTGGAGTACTTACTGCAAGAACACTAGTCAGGTGATCCAGGGTGCAGAATAATCTTGTTTGCCACTGCTTGTGGAAGTGCATACCAAATAGAGCAATCAGATTAGCTTGAAGGTTTTGTAGAAATAGCATAAGTCGAAATATTCCATGTAGTTTTCTCCCTAAATTTGAGACTTCTCACATACAGACTACATTCACTTTAGTCTAAAGTTTAAAATAGATTTATTGTTGTGTGATAAATTTAAGCTGTAAATGAATAGTCCTCCAAAATTACAACCAAAATACATAATATGTAGCAATTCTTGTAGCCTTATGAATAATGCCTAAGAATTAAAAGATGCTTTAATTTCAACTGCTCTTAATACAAAATTTGGAACAGTGTTTATTTAATGTAGTAATTCACAAAAATTTGCAACAACCTGACGGAAGGTGATGCTATAGATTGGCAATTTCTCTGAATTTGCCCCCCTCAAAACCAGCCAGAGAGCAATTGGAAGTTCCTTGTTCTGTTTGTCAGGTGTTCTTTCAAAGCAGCAATCAAAGATTGTGCATGTTAGTGTATATGCTTTGTATACATACACATTCAAAACTTGGAAAGATGGGCAGTTTAAATGGGCTCTTCAGGTTACATTTTTGGACATATCATTTTCTTATGCTTTATCTTCTGTTCTTTTTGTGTTATTGTCCATATTCATGTAAATTAATATTTTACTCTTCTCCAAAATTTTTAAGTTTATGTGGATGTATTAACAATGAAATGTTACCACTTATTTTACTTCTTTAAATATTAGGGGATGTAAATAAAGAGGTGAGAAGTAACAATTATAAACAGTTTAATTCATAAATAAATGATTGTATCACTTCTCTGCTGTTCTTTTTGGTCTGATCAGTGACATATTTGTTTAGCAATAGTTGGAAGCTGGAGATAGCTACGCAGTGTACTACTAATGTAATGAGCTTTTGCCGATATTTTGCTTCCTAACCCAGGATATTTTCCCTTCACCCTTTTGGAAAAATATCAATTGTGTATGTGTATAGTGTTTTCATATTAATTTTATTTTTGAAGTATATTAGTATATGTACTGTTAAATGGAACTTTTTATTATATTCTTCTTCAGAATCAAATTATTTTCTTGGTCAAGACTGCCTATAGAAAAGTAGTCATCAGTTATAAATATGTTGGTTAAATTTAATTCTGAAATTTGGTCATTTATTTTTGTTATAATGCCATCTCAGTACGTGTCATCCTTGCCATTAGTCCATCAAAGTGTATACAAAAATGATGCACTGGTCTGTGTGTTTTTGTTTCAGGTCTCCCATATGGATGGGAAGAGGCTTACACAGCAGATGGAATCAAGTATTTTATCAAGTAAGTCCTCACTTCAAAGCTCAGGCAGTAGCTTTTACACATGTGGAGGTGATAAGCACAGATGGCAGCCTCTTCTGCACTGCTTATATACTTTATCTGTTTTATTCTTAGGAATGGGTGATCAGTTACATCTTTCTTCATATTTTAGTTAATGTGGTTCGCAGTTTAAAGTTGACTGTTAATTCTCTGTCCCGTACTTTCACAGTTTTCACTTTCTTGTACATTATTTGACTGTTTTTTAGTTTACTAGTTGGTATGCATGCAGCCCACATTTGGAAGAAACCAACCACTGAGTTCTAGTATGTTTAGTTAAACTATTGACATTTTTGCCTCTTGTATTTGGTAAAACAGATTTTCATTCATCCAGCTCCTGAACTTGTGCTCCTCATCTGTTTCTTTGGGAGCAGCAACTTAACCTGGGTAACCTGAAATCAAAGGGTGCAAGGCAGAGGAACCTGCAGTTTATAAAATGCAATTACTGAATGCGTGCAGCCATTGCCAGACATATGTTTACACTGTGGCACATTAGAGAGATCACTCAATCTGGTAATAATACATAAATTGATTTTTGAATGTAGGAGACAGGAAGCACAAGCCCTGTAGATGATTTTTTTTTTCAGAATATGAAGAAGAATTAACATGTTTCAGATAATATCAACTGGTATGTGTAATGTTGGAAAGAGGTTGTGTTTAGTGTATATTTATATGGAAAACAAATAAGATATATGTAGTAAATTAAGCTTTGAGAAAGTGTTTTTGTCCGATTCATGCTCTAGTTCAGCAACTGTGATGCAGCTGGCACAAGAGAACTTCTTCTTCTTCTTTCGGCTGCTCCCGTTAGGGGTTGCCACAGCCGATCATCATCTTCCATATCTTTCTGTCCTTTGCATCTTGTTCTGTTACACCCATCACCTGCATGTCCTCTCTCACCACATCCATAAACCTTTGCTTAGGCCTTCCTCTTTTCCTCTTCCCTGACAGCTCTATCCTTAGCATCCTTCTCCCAATATACCCAGCATCTCTCCTCTGCACGTGTCCAAACCAACCCAATCTCACCCCTCTGACTTTGTCTCCCAACCGTCCAACTTGAGCTGACCCTCTAATGTACTAATCTAATCCTATCCATCCTCGTCACACCCAGTGCAAATCTTAGCATCTTTTACTCTCTGCTACCTCCAGCTCTGTCTCCTGCTTTCTGAGCAGTGCCACCGTCTCCAACCCATATAACATAGCTGGTCTCACTACCATCCTGTAGACTTTCCCTTTCACTCTTGCTGATACCCGTCTGTCACAAATCACTCCTGACACTCTATTCCACCCTACCTGCACTCTCTTTTTCACCTCTCTTCCACAATCCCCATTACTCTGTACATTGATCCCAAGTATTTAAACTCGTCCACCTTCGCCAACTCAACTCCCTGCATCCTCACCATTCCACTGACCTCCCTCTCATTTACACACATGTATTCTGTTTTGTTCCTACTGACCTTCATTCCTCTCCTCTCTAGAGCATATCTCCACCTCTCCAGGGTCTCCTCAACCTGCTCCCTACTGTCGCTACAGATCACAATGTCATCAGCAAACATCATAGTCCACGGGAACTCCTGTCTAATCTCGTCTGTCCACCTGTCCATCACCATTGCAAATAAGAAAGGGCTCAGAGTTGATCCCTGATGTAATCCCACCTCCACATTGAATGCATCCGTCGCTCCTACCGCAGACCTCACCACTGTCACACTTCCCTTGTACATATCCTGTACAACTCTCACGTACTTCTCTGCCATTCCCGACTTCCTCATATAATACCACAGCTCCTTTCGAGGCACCCTGTCATATGCTTTCTCCAGGTCCACAAAGATGCAATGCAACTCCTTCTAGCCTTCTCTAAACTTCTCCATCAACATCCTCAGAGCAAACATTGCATCTGTGGTGCTCTTTCTTGGCATGAAACCATATTGCTGCTCACTAATCATCACCTCAATTCTTAACCTAGCTTCCACTACTCTTTCCCATAACATCATTCTGTGGCCCATCAATTTTATTCCCCTGTAGTTACTGCAGTCCTGCACATCCCCCTTATTCTTAAATATTGGCATCAGTACACTTCTTCAAGAGAAGTAAAGAGGAAAATAGTAATAAGCATCAGCCACAAATTCAGTCTTTGTTTAAAAATGTTTAGTGTTTATGCTACCTTAGTGAGGGCTGAAAAATGTGTTTTTAAAAGATTAATATACTTAGTGGAGTGTCTTTATTATATTTTGTAAATATAAATAAATATAGAAAAAAGGCTAAATGAATTCCCCTTGTATTACTTCATTCTTCTTGTTATCATACATTATAATGTAAAATCCTCACTTTTGCCTCTCTATGTAGGTTATATGTGCTGTGGTGCTACTTTAATACTCCTAATCCTATCCAACAAACACTGTGGTTGTCCTGTTTTGTGTTGTAGCTGCACACAAATACAGAATGAGCAAACAGACTGAAGTGTGGGGATCAAATGCCAACCAACTTTCACCAGTTTTGATATGTCTGGTTTTGCTCTTTGAAGATGCTTTTTCTTGTTATTAAGCAGTTGTAGAGAAAGTTCTGAACTTTACACGTGCTTTCCGGCACAGGGCCAAGTTGCAAAAATATAGTCTAGATGACATATTAGATCAGTGAAAAAGTGCATCACTGGATACTTACTTTACTTCCATGGCGATGTCAGCTTAACACCTATGGTCAGAATCCAAGGATACGTTGATAATTCCATGTTGAGTTTCCTGTTTGAGCCCATAAGTATTGTGCCTTTTTTGTGTTTTCTGTCAACATGCCTGGATCTAAAGAGTGATCTGGCCTGTAGTTTATTTAATGACATGACCTGGAACTGCCTTATTTCAGATACATAATGAACAATAATTTGTTCTGAGTGACAGAAGGAACTGATTGGGTGTGGCTTAAAGATATACAAGAGATCTGTTTGAGCCACAAGATTTAGGTGCCTCGGATTAAGGATAAAGTTAGAGCCAAAGATTTATTAGAGATTGGAATTGAGACACTGTAGAGCAGGGCACTTCAACCAGTGGCCTGTGAGAAAGATGTTATATGTAATGTGTCCTTATTAGACCTGAGAACCACCTGATAATTTTGCCCCCAGTGGATCAACACACAAATATTTGTTTCTAGATGGCTACATTGTCATTTCACCTATAGTGTGGTGTGTAGTTTCATCTTACCTTCCCCTGGCACATGTGCATTGCTGGACAGTATAGCAATGTCTGTAGCCTTTAAACTGTTTAAATATACAATGGGAGAACAGTTGAGAATATACCTTTTCAAGAGCATTCCTGTTAGCACTGCTCATAGAATGAATAAGTGCCACTAAAGCCTTTTCTGTACTGGCCATCCATCCTGAGATGTACCATGTTCAACTGCTTTAGTCAATTGTATGTTTTGTTTTGGATTCCATTATAGTAATAGTGACACAGTGGAGGTCATGTGTGACATTACAATGTTAACTCTTTCTCACCAAAACCTTGCCCATTAATTGGCACTTGGCATAGCCTAAACAATTATAACTAAGAATATCTTAGTTAAGTTAAAAATGGTTGTAATAATAATAATTCACTCATTAATAATTCATTACATTTATATAGCGCTTTTCTCAGTACTCAGTGCTATCCACACAGGGAGGAACCGGGAAGCGAACCCACAATCTTCCACAGTCTCCTTACTGCAAAGCAGTGGTATAATTTGAATTTAAGTGTGTATATATTATGATCTGGCTTGCTGTAAGTTAGGCATGTGTCCACAACTCTGTTTTCACTGAGGACTAGGGTGGCATTCCCCCACAATTTTCTTTCTTTTTATGAAATATATCAGCCATAAAATGAATATTTGCTAAACCAAGGCAAACTACAAATGTGCCAGGTTTGTAATGTACCCAAGTTTTAATGTCCCACAAGAAATGCCAGTGTTGCTGATTGTGAGAAATATAGCTTGAAGCTGAAATTTTACTTTTGCTCTGACACTCAGTGTCCTTGATTGTTGTTGTTCTTGTGGGATATCTGAGGACACATGACCATGAAGATAGAGGTTTTAATTTGTGAAGAGAATTTATGAATTGGCAAATATATGTACAAATCAATCTTTACTTTCTCTGTTTGTGGTTCAGATGTTGCAATAGGCTATCAACAAATAACCCAGACAAAACTGACTTGATGCAATAAACAAAGCAATACTGTTTATTCATAACAGAAGAATAATAGAAGGCAAATATGTGCAAGTATTTACAGATATAGAACAATTGAACAATGTAAAACATAAATGTAGCCTAGCTTAGTTTTCTCTCTCATGACCAGCTTTAATGTGCTTTTGTAAGATTTCTGGTCTTTAACTGGTCAAATGCACCAGTGTTTCTCTAGTTATAAGTTTCTTAGCATCTGCCAGCTTTGGTAATGGTGGCAGTTTTTTTACGGCTTGTTTGTACTTGCTTCTCATCCCCCACTCCTTTGTTAGGATGTAAATTTATTTGTGGGCATCGCACACTTTTTGAAGCTGCTGCCTGACAGTGTGACAGCAACTGCTGTGAACTGAAACTCTACTTAAATTAATTCGGTAATGCGAGATAATCATGTCAACATCCGTTAAAAATTGGTTCTGAGTTGTATTTGTTTAATTTCTGTGTAAATACCTATTGTTCCAGAGTGAAGGGCGACGGCCAAATGAGAGTGTATGGAAGTCCTTGATCTTTTGGCAAGCAAGTGACCTGAGGCTGCACTTGAATTGGTTGATTTCAGATTTTTCCAGGGCCGCAGCTTTCTGCACTCGGGACACTCCCATATTTATTGGCAGTGAATTAGTATTGTTTTAGGTGTTTTTTTAATCTAATGTGATCAGACAATTGTCAGCACACTATTTCATGTTCACATCAGTGGTTCACAGTTCTAACCTGCCATTAACATAACTACAGATGAGTGAGCATAACTTTAGGTAGATGCCAAACGCAAGTGGAACTTTAGAAATCAAAAAAAATTTGACTATTTCATCAATGAAACACTCCTTCATAACTTTCTCACTTGAAGAAAAAAAGAAGATAAAGGAGCTTGGACCGGACTGACCTGACTTAATAATTCAGTAGCAGGCAAGTGATCGAGGACAAGCTTACACATGGATTTTTTCTCGATCTTGTTACGATATAGTGGGTTGGAGAATGACTGACTGTTATGACAAACGAAGTTGGTTACCTGGATCTGGTGCACATAATGACTTTTTTGTTTTCCCTGTTTGCTGTTTCAGAGTGTCAATACCGAAGTGTAGTGGATAATAAAGAGGGTATGAAACCTAAAACAGCTTTCTGAAAAATCCAAACAACATCAAAGTAGCCGCAGTCATTCACACCAGTGTTTTTCAACCAGTGTTCCGTTTCACGGTGGTGCACTGTGGAAATAATAGTATAGTGCATTTGGGTCTGAACCTGAGAATGACATGAAGTCCATGTTATTGGAAGGTTATGGAGGTAGGGGTGCAGACATTATAGTGTGTGTTTTGGCAGAATGGGGAACTTGGCAAGTTGGCAGAAGATTGGGCAATTTAGAGACAGGTGTAGTATAAAATATGGGTGGCAGGTGCACCTGTTCCTTTCTACATCTATAGGGCAAGTTATGGGAAGAAATAAAGGGACTGTAGATGTCAAGGACTGAAGTTTTATAGCACAGTAGAAATGGGAAAGTTGGCATCAGATTGGGCAGCATGGTGGAAAGGGTATGATACGTTTTAGCCTGGATTCGTCCTATGGGTCTGGTGCTGGACAAGCCAAGATGTGCATTGATACTATGATGAGGACCATGAGAGAATGTGGAATGACCAGATAGATAGATAGATATGAAAGGCACTATATGAGAAATAGATATGAAAGGCACTATATAATAGATAAGTGCTATTTAAATTTGTCCCACTAAAAACTTCATCCCCACCAAAATTTTTCTCATTAGCTGCCACTGATATACAGTAACTCTATTATGAATGTATTTCTGCTCTTATGATACAACACTGGGTTACTCTTTTGTTACGGACTACACCCAGAGCCTGGCCTATTCAAATGGCGGCCCACGGGCCTTATGCAGCCCAGAAACTACCTTCAAGTCACCCAAACCATGTTCCCACCAGAAGTGCAGAGGAAAAACTGAGAAAAGCACATTTTGTGAGCCTTCACAAATTCCTACATAAATTCATACAGAAGTACAGACTATGAACGCAATACTCCGCGTAGCCTAGCAACATTCAACCTACAGTGCAGTGGTAGTAGTCTATGATAAATTGATTTTTTTGTGTGTAGTGGAAAGTTGTACTGGTACTTTTGTGACAACTGGTTGTGGCATCGAGTACATATTAATTTTATTAATATTGATATTTTATTAAGATTTTATAATCAATTGCGTGGTCAGTTGTATTCCAGTTTCATCAAGTAAGTACGAACATGGATTTTCACAAATGAATCTAATTGTTACTCCAGTTAGAGCCTCGTTACTAACACTGTCACCGCACTTTTCTTCATACAATTGATTGGCCCTCCACTCACATGCTTCGATCCTGCAGAGGATGACGATCAACCATTGACACTCAAAACAAAGAACAAATTAGACTGCATTTGATGAAAACATGCAAAAAGTTAGGAGTTTTCTTTAAAACCAAATCAAATTAAGCACGGATTGCTTTGCAGGACCATATAACGTTTTTGTAGAGTGTAGGGCTCAAATGTAGAGAAATTTTGTGTTTGGAATTTTAAACTATCAAACACAATGTTTTGCAGTAACAATAGCACCTTTGTCTCACAACAAGGAGATCTTGGGTTTGTGTTCCAGGTCCTCGCTGCATGGAGTTTGCAAAGTACTTTGAGTAATAAGTAAAGCACTCTATAAATGTAACAAATTATTATTCTTGACGAATTTTCAGTTTCAAATTTTAAACTTTATTATTTTTTACCAAATAAACAAAACATCTATACCTTCACAGTACCTCAAACTTGATCCAAACATATCGTATGCATACTGCCATATTTTTGTTTTCAAAAAATGCATTGCTAATCACCCTTGTGGTGATTTAAAACGAACCTATGTTCCCTCAGTGTGCAGAAGATGTTGTATTCATGTGTGTTAGTTACTGTTATCACTTGTTTTGAATTTGTGCAATGATAGCTTTGATATTATTGATAGTTCTTTTTTTATGCTGTTAAATGCACTTTGCGGTGTGCCTGGGTCATATTTGACCAAGATATTTATTTTATTTCAAAAGGTGAACAAATGTTATTGCTAATACTACGTGCTATTTTGTTTTTATGCACTTTGAGATCTGCCTAGGTCAGATATGACCAAAATGTTTATTTTTTTATTTCAAAAGTGGAAAAAAGTATTGCTACTACCTCATATTCTGTTCAGTTAGCTTTTTTGTTTTTTATACACTGTTTGATGTGCCTGTTTCAGATATGACCAATTTTAAAGGGAAACCATGAACAAACATTACTTCTTTTTCAAAACATTCGTTTGTGTTGGTTTAACATTTGTTTTTACCTGCTGCCTACCGCACACTAAAAATTTCTGGCCCAGCTAAATTTCTTGGTTTGAAAATTTTGCCCAACTGAATTTATAATTGAATAGCTTTGCACTAACAAACAGGGCTTGTCAGTTAAAATTGGAAAAGCTGAGTTAATATTATTCTCACGGGCGGCACGGTGGCGCAGTGGTAGCGCTGCTGCCTCGCAGTTAGGAGACCTGGGTTCGCTTCCCGGGTCCTCCCTGCGTGGAGTTTGCATGTTCTCCCTGTGTGTGCGTGGGTTTCCTCCCACAGTCCAAAGACATGCAGGTTAGGTGGATTGGCGATTCTAAATTGGCCCTAGTGTGTGCTTGGTGTGTTTGTGTGTGTCCTGCGGCGGGTTGGCACCCTGCCCAGGATTGGTTCCTGCCTTGTGTCCAGTGTTGGCTGGGATTGGCTCCAGCAGACCCCCATGACCCTGTGTTCAGATTCAGCGGGTTGGAAAATGGATGGATGGAATATTATTCTCACTGTCCCACAAAGCATACAGTACAAGACATCCTTGAGCCTGGATATGTAAGCACTAGTGATATTTTATCAGAGACCCAGATGGGTCATTCTTAACAGAAGCCCAGTATAAAAGTTTCACAGAGATCTAAAACTTTGGAAAAAGTTAACTGTAAGCAAAGCGGGACTATAGCTTAGTCTCATGTACCATGCCAAAGAAAAGATGGCAGTGCCTCTTTCTCCTTTATTGTGTGTAAGATAACAATAGCCCATTTATAAGGCTCCAGTGAGCATGAAGACAAGGTTTCCTGACTTTTCTCTTTCTCCTGTCTGTTTTGAATTATCAGCATTTAGATCAGAGCAAGTTCATAGTAAATGTGTATGGTGCTGGGCAGTGCATGTTTCTTGAAAGTATTCAAAGGTATTTATTCATTTGATGTGATTAAAAACTTAACAGCTTTGCTAGGAGATTCGGACATTGCTGGCATGAAATTGTGTCCAACTCTTCATGGCAAAGCAGTATTTTTTTGCTATTTCTGAATTTTAAAGATAAATACATGCAATGAAAGGCCAAGTTATTCCACATCCCAAATCACATTGTCAGTGGTTCACACTGGAGCATATTCAGTAGATAACCTATTTGAATTCCTGCCCTCATTTGAAGTTCTCCCTTTGTATTATGTGACTAATTATGGTCTGAGGTGTAGGGAATCTCAGCTAAGTGAGAATCTGCTCCTTGTCCTATCATTAAAAGGTAGTAGAACAATCCTTACTCTTTGTGAACCGTGACTGACTATGCAATGCTGCCTTACATTTTAATCTCCCATCATGCTGGAGCGGTGTCTACATTTTGGTCCAGTTACACTTGACCTTGTCAAAGATATATGGCACACTAGTATGGTACACGTCAAAAAGCATGTTAAAGAAAAAGAAGGAAACCAGACAACTCTTGTCAAAACAGCAATGGAGGCATAGCAGTATGCAGCTCATTAGAGGAAAAGGATAACACCAGCAGAACAACATAAAATGTGCAGGAAATGGTGGAGCTACACCTGAAGCAAAATGAGCACAGTGCTAGCAAAGCTGGAAATTCTCAAAGGATCCTGCAGCCTTGGTTCTTTGCTTCAGATGGAAACAAATAGAAGCAGTGTGGGAGGCCATAGATTAAAGCATCATCGACTCTGATTTCAAAGAGGATTCATTTCTTACGGCTTAAAACAACACAAATATGTCTCCATTTTTAAAATGTATTACAGGCTTATGTCTACATTATTCTGTTTTGCAGATTCTTGTATTTCTCTCTGCTTACTTGTAACTATTAACTACTGTGCAATCAGTGAGAAAATGCATGTAGTGTTTCTTGATTTTTGCATTATCCACAGTTTACTGATGTATATATAATTTGCTGGTTGTACCTGGAAATGCATCACCACGTATAGCACTATAAAATCAACGCAAGCTTTAATCAAGCTGCTTAAGCCTGTGTTCTAAAAGGATACAGATGGCTAGTGTAAAAGTGATTTTAAGTACAGATGGCAGGAGTTCTTTCTTGATTCTTCAGAAAATATCACTAAGCGTGCCTGTCAAGTGGACAGTGCTTTTATAGAGATTTAATTGAACATCCCAAAATCAAGGTAAGCAATTCTGTGGTCTCTGATGAAGCCTTGAAAGTGTTAAATACATTGTTGAAATGCAACTACCAGCACTTTTTTTTTTTTTTTTGTGTTGGTGCACATTTCTTGCAGTAAATTTACTCACATCCTTTCATCCATGTAAAGCCACCATTGTTTGGTGCTTCTTGTATTTGTTTTGTTTGCAATCTCAGATGTGAAGTATTATGCCCTTCATACAATTAAAAAGTGTTAAGAGTCAAATTTTGATTATGTTTACAAAATAATCAAGCCTAATTTACATTGGTACTGTATGAATATGACTAGCTATAGCGTGTATCATCAGATTTAAGTTTCCACCACACTGATTTTTTAACAATGCCATTTCTTTAATGCCATGATCAAATTAAATTTTTGAAAACCTCCAGAAAATAGTCGATGCTTATCAATATGGAAGGGGTTAGACTCATTTTTAAGTTTCAGTAGCTTTGCTTAACAATATTCAAGGGTACAGTATTTAAATAAAGGAAATTTGAGGTAATAATCTGCCTTTGCCATAATTGCCATCCTACCACAATTTCTCCAAGATCAAGGTTTGATTTTTTTAAAAATAATAATATAAAGAAACCTTGAAAAACATTTCCTGATTTGCAGGCCCCTCCTCTCATTTTCCTAGTTCTTCATTGACTTTCTCTGGTGAGAACTGCAGTATCAGCACTCAATTCTCAACATTAGGCTCTAGCAGCTTCTGGGGATTTCCCAGGGGCTTCAAAGCCAACCATGGAATATAATCCCTCCAATTAGCACCCTAGGCTTTCTTCCAATGTACTATGCCTGGTATACCTTAAAAATGGCTTGTGTTGATCCTGAGAAGAAGTAGGGTGTATTCTGGGATTCTCCCATATTGTTGAAATCCTCATCCTGTCATGAAGTGTGAGCTCAGCAAAATTGCACAGGAACCTCTTTTTGGCTGGTTGTACTTGTGGTCTCATTCTGTCGGCTACTGTCTTAAGAATAGGGGAGGATGAGCATGTATAAAGAATGAAACTCTTTCTGGAATTAACCATAGCAAAGTGGTCAATGGGGAGAGACCAGACCAAAAGAACTCCAAAAATAATATTAAATGAGAGTCATAAAAAAATTAAAGGAACTTCTGGGCAAAGATACAGTGATGCACCCTTGGCACCTAGCCTAGTGGTAAGTTGTCACCTGCAGGCCCCTGGTAATTGAATGACTTGTGTAGACTGGTCATGCTAAGCCTGAAGAAGCCATGTGGAGTTGTCTTGAAAGCTTACAACTTGAACAGCTAAATGAAGAGTATGAGGTCAGTTAGGATATGTGGCATGGGTGCCACAGACAATCAGAAAAACACTGGATACAAATAAGATCTGTGGCAGAGGAGCAAAGCAGAAGCAGCCATTTACTTAGGAGTACATTATTACTCTCCTCAGATTTGTTGGAACTCAGTCAATCCTAAAGAGTTACACAACAATGTTCTTTGGATTAGTGAGTTAAAAAGTAGAATATTGTGGTCAAAATGTCCAGAATATAGTTGACATTGTTTTCCACTGTAAAAACCTTACACCATCAGTCAGGCATGATGATAGTAGTGTCGTGGGTTAGTGCTTTGGGACCAGGACAGCTTGTCATCACTCAAGGTATGATGTAATCCGGATTCAGACAATTTATCAGGAGAATGTCAGGCTATCTGTCTGCAAGCTGAAGCTCAGCTAGGTTGTCCAGAAAAAACACTATCCAAAATGCATCAGTAGGTCTACTTCAGAATTGATGAAGAAAAAGAAAACTAATATTATTACGATGTACTCAATCCTTAAACTCCACTGAGATGTTATGGGCATGGCCTGAAATGAGCATATAATTCTATTAACTCTTCAGATGTCACTGAAGTGAAGCTGTTTTTTAAGGAAAAGTGAGATAATATCTCTCCATGGCTCTTTAGGTTAATAACTATGGGACATGTCTGGTTTCATTGAGTGAGGCTAAGGCAGACGTTTTCATGTGACAAAGTACATTTGATATTTCATAACTAAAACAAATTTTTTTCTAGTTTATTAATTATTCTTTGTCACTTAAAAGTTCATTTTCATTTATTATGATATTTTGATTTGAGAACATTCACTGCAAAAAGAAGTAATCCAGAAACTGACAGGACAAATCCTTTTCCACACTCCTGTAAAATGATTTGAATGTCATGGGTCATTAGAGGGCTGTAAAGAAATTCATTGTCTATCAGTATGAAAGATAATTCATCTTATGCACATATACAAGATAAGACACTACTATTCTATGTCCATTTGTCAGATGCATTTCATGTCTCAATCGAGTAACAAAGTGAGTTTGGAGCAGAAAGAAATATAAAGTCATGCAATAAGATATTTATTTGATTCAGAAGCAGGGTATGCTCAAACACATGGCAAGAGGTACAGAAACTCGAACGGAGGCTGGTGCTTGAGTGAGGATGGCCCCACCTGACTCCCTACTCCTGAGGTTCCTCCTCAAACGAATAAATCAGTGCCACAACTGAACTATAGTACTTCGCGTGATGACAGACAGACGTCGGAATATATATATACTGTATATAATATATATACTGTATATATATATATATATATATATATATATATATATATATATATATATACACTGTATATAGAGATAGTAAACCTGACCAGGGTCAGAATGTGAAAAATCTAAAATTATCAGGCTAACATCTGTAGCATTGTAGGCAAACCTTACTTTATTAGTCAAGCATTATGTTGAAAGACTTGATACTCACTTGTGGAGGCATGGGTAGGTGTGGAAGTTGTTTTATAAGTATAGTTATACATCTAGGGTCTGATTTGTAAAATGATCATATGAACTATAACCAAGTATGAAAACCTTAAAACCTAAAGTGAAATAAGAACAGTATCACATCAACTTAAGGTGGTGTAAGTTATATCAGTTTGTATGCCAATTATTCAGATAAATCAATCACATTTAAGATCAAGTTTTATAAATGAGGTCTCTGGAGCAAAAAATAAGCTCAGTAGGACAGTTAACCTGACTGTAGGACCAATGTGATATTTGCACGGATCAAAACCCTGACTTAAAAACAGGTTTGCAGTCTTTGTGAAAAATTTTAAATAGTTGTCACTAGTGAATTTACCAACAGAAATACCTATATGTTTCTTAGGGATTTATTCAGTAAAACGGAGTGCTAATTGTTGCCAGAGATGCTTCCACCCTTTATGTGCAGTTAATACTGACATTGAAACAAAGTATTTAGTTTGACTTTTTTAGATATGACTATATAGTTAGAGTTTGTATATTTTTTTTACTTTTCAAACTTTTTAATTATGTTGGGGATACATACTCTTGCAAGCATACTATCTGCTTTGGATTCATTTTCCTGTTGCATCCACTTCCATCTGTATTGCAATAGAATGTTGCAATTAAGAGAGTTAATGGCTTGTGCTTCAAGTACTTGGATAAGCCCTTCAAAAAACTCAAAGAACAAAGTATTAGATTAATTGGTAACATAGTTACAGCTTAGCTCCAAGTGATGGAGAACATTGGTTAGCACTGGGCTAGTCATCAACATAATTCAGCATCTCTTCTTTCCTCTTCTCTAAACATTTGTTGGTGTAACACTAGCTAGGCATGAAGTGCTCATTTGGGGGAAAATGGTCCCTATACATTTTCCTAATTGCAGTACCAGACCAACAAAATGAAAAATAAAAATGTAAAGGTGTACATAAGCAGATAGAAAGTAATGGACACTATGTGCTTTAGTAGACCAATTGTGCATTATAATGTTTCACTGTCAAGATGGCATGGGTACTTAACATATTGGTCACAAATCAGTACCACAACAAGACACTGTTAGATAGAAATGTTATTAGAGAATAGACATTCTGTCCACTTCAGTAAAGCTTGACAGCTTGAAGAGGAGTTATTTGCTTTGAAGAACAAACCTGACTGAGAAGGCAGGATCAGTAGATTGCCATGGTGTTTATCTCAGCACCATAGAATATTTCTACATCATGATCTAAAATCCATGTGCATGCTGGCATTAAAATGATGTTATTACCGGACTTGTTCTTTTGTTTTTATGATTTGCTTTGATCCAAAGAATTACCGAATCCAAAACAAATTTTCAGAAGAAGGCAGTTGGTTAAGTGCCTAATCTTTTAAACAAGACATCAGTGTACTTTCCTACTGAAATGCATTCACTTCTCAGGCATATTATTCTTGCCAACTCAAGGCTTTAGAGTTATTTACCAGAGCAGCTTGCTTTAAAAAATGTATATTTTTATTTTACAAATGGTTCACTGCATACTGTACATGTCAACTTGATGTCCTTGTCATGTTGAAATTATGGGTACCATGGACCAAACAAACAAAGCTAAACAAGTCTGTTTAGATGCTCTGAGTCCTTGCCCCATTAATCTCCGCTCATCTCTTGGTCTTGATGTGTACATTGTGTGAAAGCTCTTTAACCTTCACATCACTCCACAGACTAAAAATAACCTCCCTGAGTAAGCACATGTGTCCCAGGAAATGCAAAATGCTTACTTTGGCTCTGCTTGTAGGAGTATGGATATGCTTTATTTTTCAGATTATCCCGTTGATAGAATTCTGAGTACAATTGTATTGTATCTAGAATTTGACTTGCTCTACCTCACCTTGGTGATTATTTTCTGAAACAAAGGCATGGAACTTCTGCTGGTGTGGGGATGATGCTTGCTTTATCCTGTGAAAAGGTTGATTGTGTAACTGGCATGACGGGTAGTTTCATATTTTAACCCAATGATTTTTGGAGCCTTTAGTGGGCACAATCACAAAATTCTTTACAGTTGCTAATTTATAACACCTTTCAACTAATTTTTGTATATTACTCTTTGCTAGGCGTATGTTCTACTATATTATGATTAAAGTAAATTGCTAAACCATACAATATTTACATACATTATGTTATAAGTAAAACCATATACTGCATCAGCCCTGCACCCAATAATAATAGTAGCAGAATTCTCATTACAATAAGACACATAAAAAAGGATGAAGTGTTACAGATCAAATGGAATTCTGCCAGTTTAAAGGACCAAGTCTAGATATTATTAAAAATTATATGTTGTAAAGCAGCAAAGGGTTGGCAGTATACAGTATTTAGGGAGTGATGAACCACCACCAACACTGGACAAACTGCAGAAGTTTGCATGACCAGCTTTTTATTCTTTAGTCAATGGCCACTTTATTAGGTTTTCATATTCATTAATACAGACAGTCAGTTGTGTTATTGGGCATCGATATATAGAGTTTAACATAAAGACATGCTCCAAGAGCTATGGTTGTTTCCCATCCAAATGTTAGAATGGACAACATGCATGATCTAAGCAACTTTGACCTTTATATGGTTACTGGTCCCAAATGTGGTGTCTCCGGCATCACAGTGATGGATGTGTTCCTGAGATTTTTATTCACTTTAGTGTCTAGTGTTGTAAACAGTGAACTGCAATGAAAAAGGTAAGAGGAGAATGGTCAGCTGTTCATAAGCTAACACAAAGTCCATAGACAACAAAAGCTCTTTATAACAGTAGTGCACTGTAGCACATGAATATACAATGCTTCAGACCTTAAAGTGGATGGATTGCAGGAGCAGAAGACCACACCAGGTTCCCCCTCCTGTCAGCTAAGTACATGAAAGTTGGCCTACATTGGCTATGTGCTCACAAAAATGGAGAATTGAAAATTGGAAAAATGCTGGCTAGGTGGAAGAAATCTCAATTTTTGCTGTGACATAAGGTCATAATTTGGCATAATGGCATGAATATTTTCTATATTCTGTCAATGGTACAAGTTAGTTGTAGTAATAGTGTAGGAAATGTTTTCTTAGCACATATTCGATCCATTAATACTAGATGAATGCCATTTAAGTGCCACAGCATACAGTACTTATGCATTGTTGCCAACCATGTGCATCTATTTATGGCCAAAGTCAATCCTTTCTCAAATGGAACCTTCTAGCAGGTGAATGAACCATGTCAAAAAGCATGAATCATCTCAAACTAGATCCACAAGCATGACAATGGTTTCACTTTACTCCAGTGGTCCACACTTTCCCCAGATTTCAGTCCAATTATATTTGGAATCAGTTGGAATGGGAAGCTTGCAGCATAAATGTGTGGCCACACCATCTGCAGGAACTGTATGGACCATTTTTTTTCCCAGCACCTTGTTAAGTTCATACTTTTAACATCATGTTTTGCCAAAGTAAAGATATACTACCAGATAGACTGGATGTGGGACCACATTTTTCAAGTGATGATTTTCTGAAATTTCTCATTTTGTTTCCAACAGCTTTCTTTCTAGATCTTTTATACTGTATGTGCTACATCAACCTGACTTTAGTAATTGTTTTGTAAATAAATACTTGATTACTGTCAGCATCTTGTGAAAATGTACTAATTGAGTCAAACATCTGTGTTTGCATGATATTTCAATTCTGTTTTAAATAATGTGTTTGATGGTGAACAGAGGCCTATTTCAGTGTATTTTACTCAAAACCAGTTTCATGTGATGTCAAAAAGTTAAGTAACTTCCAAAGGGTCGGAATGTGTAAAAGTATGGTCTCTTGGTGACTTTCTTAGCCAGTGAACCAAACTGCTTATCCTGCCACAAACTTTTTTTTTTTTTTTTTTTTTTTTTGCTTTTTGCAAAGATTTTGGACAGATTTTTAATAGTTCTCCATTTGTTATATTTCTTATTTTTTCCATATTATACAGTCACATGAAACAGTTTGGGAACCCCTCTCAGCCTGCGTAATAATTTACTTTCAACAAAAAAAGATAACAGTGGTATGTCTTTATTTCCTAGGAACATCTGAGTACTGGGGTGTTTTCTGAACAAATATTCTTAGTGAAGCAGTATTTAGTTGTATGAAATTAAATCAAATGTGCAAAAATGTGGGTCCCCTTGTAATTTTGCTGATTTTAATGCATGTAACTGCTCAATACTGATTACTTGCAACACCAAATTGGTTGGATTAGCTCGTTAAGCCTTGAACTTCATAGACGGGTGTGTCCAATCATGAGAAAAGGTATTTAAGGTGGTCAATGCAAGTTGTGCTTCCCTTTGACTCTCCTCTGAAGAGTAGCAGCATGCAAAGCAACTCTCAAAAGATCTGAAAACAAAGATTGTTCAGAATCATGGTTTAGAGGAAGGCTACAAAAAGCTCTCTAAGGTTTAAACGGTCAGTTTCAACTGTAAGGAATGGAATCAGGAAATGGAAGGCCACAGGCACAGTTGCTGTTAAACCCAGCCGGTCTGGCAGGCCAAGAAAAATACAGGAGTGGCATATGTGCAGGATTGTGAGAATGGTTACAGACAACCCACAGATCACCTCCAAAGACCTGCAAGAACATCTTGATGCAGATGGTGTATCTGCACTGAATTGTAGACCGATGTACAATTTGCA
Organism: Erpetoichthys calabaricus; assembly: GCF_900747795.2. NCBI lineage: Eukaryota > Metazoa > Chordata > Cladistia > Polypteriformes > Polypteridae > Erpetoichthys > Erpetoichthys calabaricus. The sequence continues at coordinate 21,682,228 of NC_041407.2, forward strand.
CAAAGAACATCTGTATGGCACCGTGATGAGAAAGAAGCCCTTTCTGCACTCCCATCACATACAGAGTCGCTTGTTGTATGCAAATGCTCACCTAGACAAGCCAGATTAATTTTGGAACAAAGTGCTTTGGACTGATGAGACAAAAATTTAGTTATTTGGACATAATAAAAAGCGCTTTGCATGGCGGAAGAACAACACCGCATTCCAAGAAAAACCACCTGCTACCTACTGTCAAATTTGGTGGCGGTTCCATCATGCTGTGGGCCTGTGGGACTAGTTCAGGGACTGGGGCCCTTGTTAAAGTTGAGGGTCGGATGAATTCAACCCAGTATCAACAAATTCTCCAGGATAATGTTCAAGCATCAGTCAGAAAGTTGAAGTTACGCAGGGGTTGGATATTCCAACAAGACAATGACCCAAAATACAGTTTGAAATCTACAAAGGCATTCATGCAGAGGGAGAAGTACAATGTTCTGGAATGGCCGTCACAGTCCCCTGACTTAAATATCATCAAAAATCTATGGGATGATTTGAAGCAGGCTGTCCGTGCTCGACAGAGATTTTGTATGGAAGAAATAGTCAAAAATACCTCCACCCAGAATCCAGACACTCATCAAAGGCTATAGGAGGCTCAACTAAGTATTGATGTAGTATCTCTGTTGGGGTACCCAAATTTATGCACCGTCTAATTTTGTTATGATGCATATTGCATATTTTCTGTTATCCAATAAACTTAATGTCACTTATGAAATACTACTGTTTCCATAAGGCATGTCATATATTAAAAGGAAGTTGCTACTTTGAAAGCTCAGCCTATGATAAACAAAAATCCAAAGAATTAGGGGTTCCCAAACTTTTTCATATAGCTGTAATTATATTTGAAATGTACACATAAAAAATGTTATAAAGAGGAAAAAAGCACTAAATAACATGTTTCAGTAAAGGTTAAACTAACCAGTTAAGTGCATCGATATTAGTGCCAAAGAATCCTTTACTCCAGTGCCCCAAAGCTGAACACTGTGTTGCCGTTGCCCCTCTATTTAATATAATTAATAAAGGCATGAGGCCTTGAATTGCCTGTACACAGGGATGTATTTTTTGTCTAGCTCGTTCTTAAAAAGTCACTATATTTTGAGAGCAGGCTGCAGCAGACAGGTTCATGCTCTCCAGCTGTCTCCCTTAAATAACACCATGTGTCACATTGAGCACACACAAGGGCAAGGCAAGCTGTCACAGTACAGCAATGATCTCACCAGGCAATACTGGTCAGGAGAAGGCATGCAAGAGAATTGCACATTGTCATTCATACCTGCAATCCACTGCACGATGAAAACTGACCTGGTCTTCCTTTCCATTTTTGCCTGTTTCTTTAAAGTGTGCAATGTATGGACATGATTCTGTCTGAAAGTATGTAAATCTTGCCTGCATGCAGTTTTGATAATCTAGCATTTAATCTGTATTTTTGGTCAGGAGTTTAAAAAAAATAAATAAATATGGGCCTTTGTCTCATAACAGCTTTCCTTTGTTATGTTACTGCTTCTTGCACAACCTCAAACATTTTCACTTTAGTAATGGAGTTCACAGAATGAAGCACATCAATCCATTCTTCCGTCAGACCCCTCAGCAAGCTCCTATAGACAGTCTTGGGTAAGGGTCTCAGCAGACTTCCTGTTATCTCATTGTGGCATTACTATGAATATCTTGTTCCAGTATACTTTTCGGAAAATGCTTTTTCAGTCTGACTTTTCAGGCCAAGGCATTTGCAATTTACTTTGTTGTGGTGTTTCTTTTAGGTTAGCCTTCCATCCAAGATAGTCTGTGTTCATTGCTGTTGAGACTTATGACAGGGTCTACAGGGTGCAAAATCACCATAAACAGAATAGGAGGCATTTTGTGCCACAACTGTCCATGAAATCGGTAACACTTAGAAGTTTGAGGATGAGAAGTTTTTAAATATGATTGGCAAAGGGAATACAGTTACTGCTTAGAATTTCAGAGAACACATGATTTCCATGTTGTATGCCGTGACTCTACACAGTATGTTGATTGTTAATTGTTCAAAGCTGAAAGTGGCTGCCACGGCCAGTTTCAGTCTCTTGAGCTGCTATGAGCCCATGACCTCTGGTAAAACAGTTGATGTTAACCCTGCATGCTTAGCAGGGTCAGAAAAACAACTTAATTAGAACTAAAAAAATGGGAAAAAATGTTGTGGGCTGGTCTGCTTCCTGGCTGATCTCGGAGCACTTGGGCTGAAACAGCAGAATGTAACTGCTTGGAAGAGTTAATATTAGTGTTCCTGTATCTGAGCCTGACACTTTGTTACTTTGGAAGGCCGGATAATTTCACCTGGATCTACTATACTTGATAGTAGAATGGGTTGGGGGGTTACTAAGAGTAATATGTTTGGCACACATATAGAACTTTTCTTTTACAACCGTTTGGCTTTGTTAGTTTCAGAAGGAGGGCACCCCCTGACAGCTCTCCTCAACTAATAATTCCAAAAAGAATTCTCTAGTCAACCAAAAAACAGACACATGAAGGAAAGTCGATCATTGGGAAACATAAGGAAAGCTAAGCAAAGCTGGCTACCACACTGGACCTTCCACAATATAACCTTTTTTCCTCTGATGCCACTTTTACCCCTAGGAGTCACTTGCCATTTGCCAGCCACACCTACAAAGTACAACGCAACAAAACATGATCACTTTTTTAAATGCTTGGTTCACTGTTTATTAAAGACCATTCAGTTCTGATAAAGTACATAAATAAAAATACAATTTTAAAGATTCTCCATTATATAATTGCACAGCTTTTGTCAAATGTTTTTGTTGCAAAACACAGTACAAATAAACATATTACTAATAATTCAATTGTCTTTAAGCTTAGTCCCCTTGCCTACCAACTACCACCAAGGCTTTCTCTAACAGAAAGTGCTAAGGAAGATTCTGTCATGGTTATTTTCATGAGTTTGGAACTATATCACATACAATACTGTATGGGCCAGATCTGTTTTTGTGCACAATACACATAATATATTTGAAATAATGATTTCCTGAAACAAATAATTTCAATGAGTTACAAGAATTTCACATTTTCTTGGTGCACACATCAGCCTAATCTGGGTGACACAGTGATGAAGTGGTTAGTGCTGCTGCCAGACAGCTGCAGAGTCCTGGGTTTGAATCCTGGGTCTTGGTATTGCCTGTGTGGAGTTGTCTCTCCAGTCTCTGTTAGTGTATCTGTCAAAAAGATGTGCAGGCTTGGTTACTCTAAATTGGCCCAGTTTTCTTTTGAGTGAGAGAGTGTAAATGATTGTTCCTTATGAATTATTAGAGAGCCCTGTCCTTGTTTGTTTCCTGTCTGGTGTCTGATGCCACTTCCCAGTTCTGATTAATGCGGTAATGGGTATAGAAAATGGTTGGATCGCCATCACCTGTCAGAGGTGAAGAAAAGCCAGACATTTCACATTTTTTGGTAAACACTGCAACCAAACCTTTAGAAGGCTTGCACACTAGTGAATCTTTATTTCTGCTCCCAGAACATTTAATTTCCAATCTGTTCTGACCAAAGTAGTGTTTGCTGTGTCAAACTGAGCTGCTTTCTAGAACAGTATAGATTGAGTGGATGTTTACTTCATGACCATTCACATTGTGGGCCTTATGCAGATTTTATCTGGATCTGAACACCCTTCATGTTGCTGCCACCCATTTTGACCCCAAGAACTGTGATGTTACTGTGATACACATGCCAATACTACAACTGCTACTACAACACAATGCTTCCATGTGGCCAGGTCAATAGTGATTTTAAGACTTCTGGGTATGTCATATGCTAATCTTCATATTCATCTACCATTCTCATTATATCACCTTAAGGTAGCCTGGATACTTATTGAGCTCACTAAGGGTTAATGTTTGAATACCATGTCAAGGCCCACAGCATGCCTCGATTTTCATACTTAATTAACATACGCAGCAGGTATTTCTTTTTGTTCAGCTTGCTTGATGTGTGTCAAAGACGACATAGGTCAACACAGGCCACATCCTTGGGCCTTTTCTTTTGCTAATTGCAGCTGGGTTCAGTGCTTCTGACCGTGAATTGGGTCTCTCCCAAGAGTAACCAGGGAGTCCTCATGCAATAAACTAGTGAACACTGCAACAAGTACTGTAGAGGAAAGGTGAGTTGTAATATTAAGGGAAGTGATATTAAAAGAGCAAAGTTTAAGTACTGCTTTTGTCTTAGGCAGTGGTAAGAGGCGTAAGAGCAATCTACATCTTTTAGCTGCAAAGATATAGATTAAGCTGCATGAATTTCTGTGTGAATCTATCATTACTTATTCCATCATCTCTTTTCCTCTGTGAGCATGTGTGAACTTTAAATACATTACAACCTGTCATTCTTCCTTCATTGTAAATTTTGGTGTCCCATAGAGATGCAACCAAAACATTTGTGAAAAGCTACTTTTTGGGAGTTTGAAAGCTATATATCAAGGAGATCTAATTAACCTTTTGTGTTCTTCTCCAGCCATGTGACTCAGACAACCTCGTGGACTCATCCAGTGACCAGTACACTCAGCTTGCCATACTCTGACAAGGAAGAAACTACAAGAGGACAATGTGAAAATCAGAACTGACTGTTGACATGAGCATTGTACTCCCAGCCCCGACTGTGGACATATAAATGCTTTGCTACGGGATCTCTTGAAATTAAACTGTAAATTTAGTTTTTTCTTTTTTAATATTTCAGTGAGTGTCTCCATCCCTGAAGAAATTGTTAGAACTTCTACGGCTGTCAGTTTTTAAGTTCTATACTGCAATAGATACCGTGTGAATCACAGAGGGCAACACTTCAAAGTCCCTTGCACAGTTACTTCATAAAATAAGTGCCACATTTCTGGTTTTCACATGAGACTGAAGGAGAGGATGGCACATCAGATCTGCTCAGCCTTCTAAACAATGATGCATTTCTCCTAAAATCATCAATTCTTATCTGAATGGTGTTGTGCTCCGAGGTGATAACCACTTTTATATTCTGTGTTGACAAGAGTTTGACGTGCAAGCCAATCGAACACTTCAGTGACAATATTTCACTATTGCTTCTAAGTGAAGTGGACCTAACCAAATCTCCACACAGGGATTCCTGTGAAAATACATGTTTCTAAGAAAGGAAAACAAAATTCAGATCCAAAGACAAAGGCTGGCCTGGTATCTAAACCTGAGATTTCAGAACTTTACAGATAACTGAGCGTTCTGAGAGGAAACCACATAAGAGACTCATGGTTTTATAAATGCTGTAAAGTCAGCATTTCAGAACTGAATCCTGTCCTAAATGACTACAGGAAGCTGGAGGATTTGAATTAGACAGTGGAAATATATTTACACCAAATGTGTTGCTATGAACCATGACATAAGGCAGTTTTTCTTCTTACTGGCTGCAGATAGACAGAAGAAGACATTTACTCTTGAAGCATGATATAGACAAAATAATCTCTTTGACCTATGTGCAAGGCAGTAGCATGCAAAACAGTTCAGAGAAGCGATTCTCATCTTCAAGCCAAAGAATGAGAGAAAGAAAAAGGCTTGAGTTCAGTTTAAACATTCAGTTGACATGAAGACAGGCATTTTTCATCTTTGAAATATACAGTAAAGTGAACACTTTTTTTTGTTTTGACTTTTATGAGATTAGAGGACATTCTATATTTGTTACCCTTAGTCTGCAGCAATGTATACTGACTAGTGCCTTTCTGACTAACTGCCCATCAATTATATACCAAAAATCTTTTCCCAAGAGGAAATTTTGCCTTGAGCTGTCTGTCCTGCTGGGTATGCAGCAGGTAAAGTGGAGTAGGACTGTTGTTGAATTACAATTTGGAAAGTGAGAATACCATGGTACTGCAGTGATATTACTGAATGTCTACACTTGACCACAACTCAAAAGTACAAGATTTACATATGTTTGAGAAATGTTAGATTCAATGTTAGATACACTACAGTCTGAGACAACAGGGCTGCTGTCAGTGTCAGTGAAAGGGAATGAAAAAAGAAATGAAGGAGCATTTCTATAGGTGCACAGTGTTTATTTTGTTGTACACATACATGTAAATATAAACTGTGTGTATCTGCATCATTATGTCGCTGCATATGTTACACTAGTATATTAAATCTCTTTAGTGTTCATGGGTATCTTAGCCCTCAGTGGCCTCTCAGGCTCAGTGAAGTTTATAATGTGAGACCTTTCCCTGCGTGGCGAGGAATAACGCGTACAGTATAATTAACATCCTCATTAGAATTGTTGCCTTATCAGACTAAAATTCCTCTGTTCCTGCTCATTAGTTGTATGTTTTCTGGGTCATCCTAATTCAGTCTTTATTTTAAAATATATATTTTGTTACATTTTGTCATAGTGTGCAACACTAGACTTTACAGAACAATGCAAATTATTGGTTAGATTCCATTGCCTTTCAAGATTTTGTTCTGTCTGAATGTACTGCGATGCTCTGGCCCTTCCCTGAATTTGGACTACTAAAACAGAACTGAATATCTGATCCCATCTCCAAGAAGAGGTGTCATGGAGATATAAGACAAGCCATGAAGCCCCTTCACTTGGGAAGCTTTGATTTGCTTCAGCAATCTGACTGCCCTCAAGGTTTTAGTTGTATGCAAATTTGTCAGTCCATTATCAAACAGGAGGATGAGCAGTAGTCATCAGCATTTAACTGGAAATACACATCTGGTTGTTGGTGTAAACCTTGTGTATTATGCTCACCATTTTCCTCTGCCCCCATTCTGCTTTGGATAATAGCATTGTCTCTTCATCTGCAGTCAGATCTTGCCTGTTGATGACATGAAAGGTTGGCTCCCCTGAGTAATGGCTGACTGTGTGACAAAGATAGATCAAGTTCTGCAAATTGAATAATGTTATTTTTACTTTTCACTCAGAGCTGACTTTTTCCTAAATTGAAACCTGTTTAGTGTAACACTTGTATTTATTCCATGACAGAGTCTTGTTTTCCCCCTTCCTGCTCTACAAAGCTGTGTTCATGAGTGGTTTATAAATAAACACCTGACAGTTGTTTTCTGACAAGTGTTACACATATATGGTTAGAATGCCCAATATGCTTTCATTTTCTTAACATGCTCTTTCACTACAGGGAGATGAGGAGTCAAGTCAGCACTGTGAGGGGGGAAAGGTCAGAACCAGTCCAGCATGGGATGGAGTTCCATTACAAGGTATTAACGCAAAAATTCACAGTTGCCAATTAACAACCTCTTGGAGATCTGGAAGGAGACTGGGGTCCTAGCGAAAACCCATATGGACGCAAAAAGAGTCCACCGAGAGAGAATGATTGGACCTGGAAAAAGCCCAGATCCCAGTACATTCTAACCATGATACAGTACATAATAGTTTGACATGAAATGTAGGCAAGAGGACTCATTTAGCACCTTCTGAAACTGGAGAACAGTTAGGTATTTGAAAAATAGATTCATGTTTTCTGTGTAGTAAAGCACACTTTCTTTGTGTTAATGCTCTGGTTGTCTGCATGTTGTAATTAATTTAAGGGGATGTGCATTTAAGACTGAAGTCAGGAAACATTTCTTTATACAAAGAGTTGTGGAAATCGGGAACAAACTACAAAGACATTTCTCACCAACTATGGAAAAACCTGGTGTGTCACATCTTTCAAGTTTTCAGCAAATTGAGAAAATGATGTCGCCCTTATAATTAACAATCTCTAGATTTAGTTTTTCCTGAGCTTCATGTACACAATATTGTTTTTTTTCATGAATCAACAACACCTGCTATTTAAATCACACAGTCACAGCATTAAAATCACATGATCGTAATCTGACATTTTAATTGGTCGGCAGTCTTTCCCCATTGGTCAGTGGAGTTGCTAGGTTTTTGTCTTGCAGTATGTAAAATACTGTGTATGTACTCACTTCTTCCATCGTGCTGTGACTGGAATGAAGACATTTGGCCATCACCACTACCTTATACCATCAGGAAAGACTTTGTAACTCAAAAAACGAAACAAACGCAATTTTGAAGAAAAATGGCAGTTACTAGGTTTTTCCATTGCACGTGAGATTTAGCTGAAGCAGAAACTGCGTCTCGACAACCCTTAGCTAAAGAAATGAGCTTGATAGACTGAATGGTCTCCTCTCCTTTGCATTTTTCTTATGTTCTTCTCCACAGTGTGCACTTACTATCCATCCATTTTCTTAAACCCACTTACTCTCATACAGGGTCACAGATTGTCAGAGCACACCTGGACAGCGTTGTACTGAAGGCGAAGACCAATACAGGATGGGGATAAAGACGTTACAGCCCCTACACTCGCTTGCACTCTGATCTAGAAACAGCGGTTAGCCCACCACACGTGTCTTTGTGACATTCAGTTGAGTTAAAGTTACCATTGAGTACACCTCTCAAAAGATATCAGAAAGATTGAACAGATTTATAAATATAAATCTCAAATAAAAACATGTTAAAGTGAAAATATTCACAAAACCTTAGAGTGAATATCCCTATTTTTTATATAAAGGATTGATGAACATCGTTGGGCTGAATGATCTGTCAAAGTTAAAATTATTCTAATAAATATGTATATTTGGGGTAAGGAAGACTGGGGTTTTAAGGTGAACAGATCAAGGCGGTGGAGGGTAGCAACGTGTTGCATGTTGATTGGCACATGCAAGTAAGAACTCTGCTGTACTTGTGACAGTATTGCCCCGCTACATTTATTTAAATACAGTGTAATAAGGGGTTGGAACATAGCCTTCAGAATCTTGTGTCTACACAGCTTCATAGCCCAGTGTTTCCCAACCTCGGTCCTGGCGGCTCATTGTGGCTGCAGGTTTTTGTTCCAACCAGATTCCTAATCAGTGACAACACCTGATAACGTTGATCTCAATTAATTAGCTGGAATTATTTTTCTTTTATTCTACATTCAGAAAGCCACAGCAGCATGGTTTTTACATTTCTAAGACATTTAGAAATATTTCTGCTTTTGCTATTGATTTAAATGCTTAACTCTTTTGTTGATTATTATTGCGGTGGGCTGGTGCCCTGCCTGGGGTTTGTTCCTGCCTTGTGCCCTGTGCTGGCTGGGATTGGCTCCAGCAGACCCCCGTGACCCTGTGTTAGGATATACTGTAGCGGGTTGGACAATGACTGACTAACTGACCGTATCTTATTAATGACAATTAAAAACGAGCAGAGCGGACACCTAGGCAAACAACACCGAATAATCAAAGGCTGCAACTACTTTAGCATCAGACCCACTAATTAGTAAATAATGAATTAATTAAACAATTAGAACACCCAGAAAAGTAGAATGAAAATCAAGATGAAAATATTGTTAAAAAGAAATAAATACATTATTCCCATATGACTGCTTGGTACATACTGGAAACAGGATGCACCTAAACTCAATTTTGAGCTTCATGGGAAAGGCTGTGAATACTTATGTACTTGTGATTTCTCAGTTTTTTTATTTTTAATAAATTTGCATAAACCTCAAGTAAACTTTTTTCACGTCATTATGGGGTGTTGTGTGTAGAATTCTGAGGAAAAAAATGAATTTAATCCATTTTGGAATAAGGCTGTAACATAACAAAATGTGGAAAAAGTGATGCGCTGTGAATACTTTCCGGATGCACTGTGTATGTATATATATATATATATATATATATATATATATTACCAAACTTAGTTTTCTAATTTCTACATTGTTCCCAAAACACATCACTTAATTAGCCCAGGAGTCCAAATAAAAACAGAAGCTGGTTGGAATAAAAACCTGCAGCCACAGTGTGCCCCCAGGACTGAGGTTGGGAAACACTGTCATAAACCCATCCCCCCTGGAAAAGTAATGCGCTGGGGTCCCTGTTTTGATAGCAAAACAGAAACATGCATAGGCATCAGAAACATTGTGGGACCCCCTGGCCAGTGCCCATTGTGCCCGCACGTTAAGATGGCCCAGGGTTGGGCAGTATTTCCCCTGAACAAGCTACCAGTGTATCACAGGGCACAATCATGCACACATTTACAGTCACACTAGGCAAATGTAGAATAACCAGTTCTCCTAATATATTGTTGCTTTAAATGCCAAAAATGTACACATTAGCCTTGGTGGATATAAAAGCTGACAAGATAAATCATATTTACAGCTGTTTCGTCTTTAAAAAGATCTTGTATTTATGTAAGAAACACATTATTATTAAGAAAATAATAATTATTATTTTTATTATTATTAAGAATATATTTCAATGGTGTGGCTGCACAAGTACACACGTCTGTTCAAATTTAGCTGGTCACATTCTGAATCATGTTCACATTGGCCTTTACCAGACATCAGCTAAAGCAGTTTTGATTCAGTTAAAATCAGCTGTTTTTATTGCATTTTGTTTTGTTAAGTTTCACTTGTTTGTATAGAATGTTACTTGCTTTTAATAAATTCAATAAATAATAATAATGTTTCTGTAGGATTTCTCTGAAGGTTTTTTGGTTACACAGTGCAGATATAACTGTGATCTACCAGGAGCCATCAAAAGATCATAGAAGGCAAGAGAAGAACGAAAGGAGTCTTGAAGTCTTTACAATCTGTATATTATGGAACATTGTTTAAGACCATCATTATGAAACAGAGGAAATATAATACCATTAGGACAATGCAGGACACCACCTCTCCAAAAAAAAAAAACTGATGACCAGACAAACGGAAAGTTCAGAGGGCAGAAATACCAACAGAACAATGAAAACCTTAAACAACTGCAATATATGGCAGTAGATGGTCAGCTCCCTGTATAGTGTGGCCATTTTGTGAATTCTGTACAAAGGGAGTTGTTTGGTTGGGTGGCAAGATGGATGCCATTACATACAAAATCAAATATCAAATCCCATACAAATGTTGGAAGAAAACACTTGTGAGAAAAAGTTTTACGGTTTTATAAGACCACAGTAGAAATTATTGGTCTTGTTTCCAAAAGACTGTTTGTTTGCCAGCACAGCTCATCTTCCAAAGAGTACTGTCTGGCATTTTAGTGACCTGACAAGTGAGAGGACAGGGGCCGTGGTCAGGATGGACGAGAAAACTAACGGTGTCAAACATCAAGGCATTTTAGCACAAATCTCCCCTGCGCTCAGTCAGAAAGATCAAGTCAAAGAGAAATTTCACCTTTCAACATGACAATGATCTGAAGTACATCATTGAATGAACGAAGAAGTAGGTTAACAAAGCAAAATCAATATCCTGGAATGGCCGAGTCAAAAGCCCAGACGTCAATCCTATAGGAACTCTGTGGATTTACCAAAAAATATCCCTGTGCATACGACATTCCTTTTCAATTTGACGGAGCTTAAATTCTCCCACAGAGAAGAGTGGGATAAAATTGCCAAATCCAGATGTGCTTGGATGATGAACACCTGTCCAAATATACTTACGGAGTGGTGGCTCTGAGGCTAGGGATCTGCACTGGCAATCGGAAGGTTGCCGGTTCGAATCCCGTAAATGCCAAAAGGGACTCTGCTCTGTTGGGCCCTTAAGCAAGGCCCTTAACCTGCAATTGCTAAGCGCTTTGAGTAGTGAGAAAAGCGCTATATAAATGCAAAAAAATATTTAAAAAATTATTACTGCTGGATTCAGAGAAAAGGTTCTTCCACACATTATTGGATGTTCACATTTAACATACCTCAGATATTAAAAATGTCTTTATTATTATTTTCACCTAAATACTTTTTGTTGCAAGATCTTATTCAAGGTATAAAAGGCTGGCATGATTTGTTTTGATTGTAGTCGTGGTATCAACAAAAGCTAACATGTCATTATGGTGTATGTTACCTCTTCGTATCCACTGTATGAGTCTCTGAGAAAATGGGGACATGTCAAGGAGAAGACAGTAACCATGCTGGGGATTTTATTCAAGATCAGGGCTACAGACTGTGCCACCATTTTAGTCTAATACATCTGTACAGTAATAAAGTAATGCATTCATCTCTATACTATTTGCTCCTAAAGTATGGGTATAGGAAACATTAGTTTAGTTGGTTAATTCTCTCAAAAACAATACATTTCTTTGTTTTTTTTTCCAGTTGTCTTTAATAAAGCAAGTTAACATTTCATACAAATGGCAGTGTTTGAAGAAGGACTAGAGAATGGCAAAGCATTGGCATATAACCTTGTTTTCCTGCGTACTCTTGTGGTCGAGGGAAGTACTGCAGGTCCACAAGAAGAAATGTTGGGACACCAATCCGGTCGTCCCCATCTAATCAACGAGGATGATATACAAAACACACGCTTGATTGCGCTAGAAAGGAACAGAATAAAAGTTTCCTCAAAGTCGAGACTCTCTCTTAAGGTAGTAATGCCTGCTTAGTCACTTGGCTAACAGCTCTGCCCTGCAGTGCGCTCTTTCATCGAGTGATGCCGGGTATATAGCTGGGGAACCAGAACGGGCAGGATCAAATGCCCTCACTGGGCGTCTTCTTAGCACTGTGGAGGGAACAGAAGAGGATGCGGTTAGCGCCAGCACCACCTCTTGACCCGGAGTAGTAGTACATACAGTACCTCAGACGACCCAAAGGGCACACCGATGTGCATGCGTGACACTCTTGTTGTGTGTCCCTTTATCTGTGTTCCTCAGTGCTAACACGTGCAGCTTCCTTCTGTTCCTATTTCATTTGCACTTCAAACTGTTGGACTAAATGCTAAGCCAGCTAATACATAACAAACTGACTCTCCCAGTAGAGTCACCACCATGTCCCAGATCTCCCAGTTACATCTTGCAATCCCTACCTGATAAAAGCTTTGAGGCTTTAGTTATCTTTTGTCACCATATTTATTCACTCAAAACACTGCTGTATATTGTTTGGCATGAAAGATGGTGTACAGTAAGTAGGCTACTGTTCTTCTGGATCTAAATTGCTATGCATTGATTTACTTGTAGAAGGCAGGAATTTTCTGGTAAGCTTCAAATGTCAGGTTCACGTCCAGTTAGCCTGCAGCTCGCCAGATTCATCACATCCATCTGACAGCAGGGCTTCTGGATCTGCTCAGCACCACAACTGCTCAATACTGTAAATGCTTCCAACCAAGAAAGACGGAGTATGCAGCACACGGGCAAAATCTCCAGGGTTTCATTCCTGTCTTTTATGCAGCTGATTGATTGTCCGTATGCTGTTTTTCAGGCAGTGAGAAAAGTATTTTTCCAGAAAGTGGGAGTGTGTAGACAGACCAAAAAAAAGGAAGAAAAACTACAATGCTTACTCTGGCGTAGCTGCAACAAAAGCAAAAAAACGTTGTGGTCCACATTCAAGATGACTTTGCTACTGACAAGCTGAAGAAATATAATAAGATAACCGAAAGTACAGGGAGCCAAGTTTCTGTCTGGGGTCGAGAAGTTAAGAAAACATAGAATAAAGAAAACTGCAAACGGAAACCAAATCAATCAGGATAATTCATATTTTTGAATATTTTTTTAATGTTTTCATTAGTTTGAGTAGGGTGACACGGTGGCGCAGTGGTAGTGCTGCTGTCTCGCAGTTAGGAGACCCGGGTTCACTTCCCGGGTCCACCCTGTGTGGAGTTTGCATGTTCTCCCCGTGTCTGTGTGGGTTTCCTCCGGGTGCTCCGGTATCCTCCCACAGTCCAAAGACATGCAGGTTAGGTGGATTGGCGATTCTAAATTGGCCCTAGTGGGTGCTTGGTGTTTGTGTGTCCTGCGGTGGGTTGGCACCCTGCCCGGGATTGGTTCCTGCCTTGTGCCCTGGGATTGGCTCCAGCAGACCTCCGTGACCCTGTGTTTGGATTCAGTGGGTTGGAAAATGGATGGATGGGTTGAAAAATGGATGGATAGTTTGAGTAATTCTCACGTCTTATGGCCCTACTTTCAAATGTTTAAATTTTGGGGTCCGACAAGGGAACAACAGATTTAATTGTAATTTTTAAATCGAATTAAGATAAAATAAACTAATTGCTAAACACATGTTCGATCAGTGTCTTCCAGATCTGGGTCCTCTCATGTCATGACAATGGGATGTTGTTGCTGGAATGGGCGGAGTCAGAATCAGAGTCCTCCCCCTTGCAATATCAGGGGTCTTGGCTTCAAGTCCTGCAGCTATCAGTTTGGCGTTTGCACATTCCCCTCGTTTGTGCACTGGCCTTTTTCCAGGTACTCACGTTTTCTTCTTACATCCCTAAACATGCAGAATGGCTTAACTGGGAGTTCTAAACTAGTGGCAGTGATGTGTGTGCCCAGGACTGATTCCAGCTTTGTGCTCGATGCTGCTGTGATAGGCTCCCAGCCCCCTGCAACCTGAAATTGGATTAAGTGGGTTGCTGTTATGTTAAAAACTATAAAGAATGGTAATGGCAGAAATTTTCCAGGTGTCAGTGTGGGCAATCAGATATTGATAGGAAAGCCCCAAACTTAGAGTATACGATGTCCCAGAGTACTAGATAGATAGATAGATAGATAGATAGATAGATAGATAGATAGATAGATAGATAGATAGATAGATAGATAGATAGATAGATAGATAGATAGATAGATAGATAGATAGATAGATAGATACTTTATTAATCCCAATGGGAAATTCACATTCTTCAGCAGCAGCATACTGATACAATAAATAATATTAAATTAAAGAATGATAATAATACAGGTGAAAAAAACAGACAATAACTATGTATAATGTTAAATATTAACGTTTACCCCCCCTGGTGGAATTAAAGAGTTGCATAGTTTGGGGGAGGAACGATCTCCTCAGTCTGTCAGTGGAGCAGGACAGTGACAGCAGTCTGTCGCTGAAGCTGCTCTTCTGTCTGGAGATGATACTATTAAGTGGATGCAGTGGATTCTCCATAATTGATAGGAGCCTGCTGAGCGCCCTTCGCTCTGCCACAGATGTTAAACTGTCCAGCTCCATGCCAACAATAGAGCCTGCCTTCCTCACCAGTTTGTCCAGGCGTGAGGCGTCTTTCCTCTTAATGCTGCCTCCCCAGCACACCACTGCGTAGAAGAGGGCGCTCGCCACAACTGTTTGATAGAACATCTGCAGCATCTTATTGCAGATGTTGAAGGAAGCCAGCCTTCTAAGGAAGTATAACCGGCTTTGTCCTTTCTTGCACAGCGCATCAGTATTGGCAGTATCAGTATATCAGCATCAGTATTGGGTGTCATACCATGTTAGCCATTATGAATGTAGTGAGAAGTCAAGCAGAGTGACACCTTTGACTGGCTAACTGGCTGTCTGACATACCAAAAATGTTATGTTACAGTATATTTAAACCAAAAAGACTCATAATGGCAGAACCTAACTAGAACCAGTGTGAGTAATCAAAAATTACTAGGAAAGGCTTAACTCTGGAGTATAATGCTCCAAAAAATGCATGTGATGAACAAACAAAAAAAAACTTTAAATATGTGTTGTTTTGCTTGTACAGTATTTAACAAATATATATATGCCAAAGGGGTAAGCAAAATTTACTTAACACTTAAAGTAATTTTAAGTACAAATTTTTGGATATGTCAATAATTCTTACAATATGGAAAGCTAGACTTAATGTGATGATTTAACTAACTTTTCACTTGGCTTAGATTTCATTTTTGTGCAGTGTGGTGCCAGTGTCTCATTGGAGACCATGGTCTTTAAAAGGTGGTCTGGAATGCATTGGAGCCAGGGGCTTGCCAGCTCACACTCTCTTAAGGGTTGATCCCCTTGAGGGTCAATGTCAGGGTCTGAGTTGGTATGAGTGCCCACTGGTTGGCCTTTAGCCACTACCCGCTGCTTCATTTATGGCTAAGCCATACTTTACAATGCTTTGCACACCTTAAAAAATTACAAATTGCATTTAAGTACGCATTGAGTTCAACAAACCTTGGCTTTTTCTCGATGTATCTCTCAAAATGAGGCTTTTAGTGTTTTTCAGTGTTTTCATGCAGTCTTTTGTAGTCGTCATGCTTTGTGTGTTCATGGCACTGCTTGTCTTTGGAGATTTGTTTGCACTCTTTTGTGTACTAGCATCTGAACATTTTAACCATGACCTTCTGCTTTTAGTACCAGACAAAAACTTACTGTTGTCAAGCTTCATTTTCTGTGCTGCTCACAAAAGTGCCTGAGTCTTAACTGATGATATCTCATGGGCACTTCAGATACAGAGCCTATAAAAAGTATTCACCTCCTTGGACGTTTTCACATTTTATTGTTACACAACATTGCATCACAGGGGATTGAATTTGGCTTTTTTTCACACTGATCAACAGAAAATGACTCTATAAAGTCAAAGTGAACACAGGTCTCTGCAAAGTCGTCTCAAGTAATTACAAATACGAAAGTCGAAAATTGGATTTATTAGAAAATGGAACAAACCTTAACAAAACTGATCATGTCATTTCTCAGTGGAGTGGAGTCTCCATCCTTCTCAATGCACTTGCGCCACCTGCCTGGAAGTGCCTGGATTCCAGCAGAATAGAAGGTTTTGTCTTGTCTTCTCCACCACTTGTGCCCCCGAGTTATTGTCGAACACTACATGCCGAGGGGTACTACACTCACTAGTGCAAGTTACTGTGACTTGCTGGAGACCAATGTGAAGCCTGCTATTCGATCCATGCGGTGGGGACTGCTGTCTCAAGGTGTCCTTCTGCTGCAAGACAACGACACACTGCTAAGAACACCAAGGCCTGTCTGGAGAAACTTAAGTTTGAGATATTACCACTTCCTTGTTATTCGCCAGATTTGGCACCATGTTATTTCCACCTTTTTGGACTGCTAAAAAACATCTTTGTGGTCGTCGATTCAAGACAGATAACGACGTGAAGAGAGCGGTGCACAAGTGGTGGTGAGGACAGGACGAAACCTTCTGTTCTGCTGGAATCCAGGCACTTCCAGGCAGGTGGCACAAGTGCGTTGAGAAGGATGGAGACTAGTGAGAAAAGCGCCATATAAATGCAAAGAATTATTATTATTATTATTACACTGAGAAATGACATGATCAGTTTTGTTAAGGTTCTGTCCATTTTCTAATAAATCCCATTTTCTAACTTTAGCTTGACTCCCCCTCATATAAAACACAGAATAATTGGTGACATAAATATTCACCCCTATAGTTATTACGACACTTCTAAAGTCACAAAGTTGCATTTGCTCATGGAGTCCCCAATAAGGCACATTACCTGCATTGGGAGGGAGCGTCAGTTACGGCACTATGGCCATGTGGCGCGATTTCCCAAGGGTGATCCTCATTGTTGAGGACCCAAGTGGCTGGACAGGACGAAGGGGGCGCCCACATAACACCTGGCTGCGGCAGATAGAGAGGGTGGGACAGGACCGTGTGTCTGCCAACCAGGATCCCAAGCTGTTTTGTTGTGTGGTGGGTGCGGCAACATGCTGTATCAGTGCATGCTCCCCAACCTGACCTGACCTCCTAAATCACTAGTTGTGACCAATTACAGTTAAATAGAGACCACCTGTCTGCAGTTCCTGTTGATTGCAGTATAAATACACCTGAATGTGGAAGGACCAGCTTGTGGTGAGTTAGTATGGTAGGCTATCCTACACAACAAAGACCAAAGAACACACCAAGCAACTCCATGAAAAGATGACTGAAAAGTACAAGTCAGGGGATGGAGACAAGAAAATATCCCCTGGTGGTCAGTTAAATCGATCATTAAGAAATGGAAAGGGTATGGCAAAGCTGCAGGATGTCCACAAATACTGAGTGAGCATCTAAGAAGAAGATGAGTGAGGGAGGCCACCAAGAGGTCTCTGAGAACTCTTAAAAGTGGCTCAGACTACAAAGACTGCAGACAACAAATATGCCTGGGTGCTTCACTAGTCAGCTTTATGGGACAGTGGCAAGGAGAAAGCCACTATTAAAAAAATGTGTGAGATATCAAAGATGGAGTTTTCAAGAGGACACATGGTAGACACTGAAATCAGCCAGAAGGAGGTTCTGTGGTCTGAGACAAAAATTGAGCCTTTTCGCCATCAGACTAAACACTATGTGTAAACACTGCATATTTTCAAAAACACACCATTCTTACTGTGAAGCATGGTGATGAGATCCATCAGGCTCTGGAAATCTTGTAAGGGTGACATGAATACAGCAAGATACGGGGAATCCTCGAGGAAAACCTGATGCAGTCTGCAAGAAACCTGCTGTGTTGGAGAAGATTTGTTTTCCAGTAAGAAAACAACGTCAAGCATAAAGCCAAAGATACACAAG
Source organism: Erpetoichthys calabaricus (assembly GCF_900747795.2). Classification (NCBI taxonomy): domain Eukaryota; kingdom Metazoa; phylum Chordata; class Cladistia; order Polypteriformes; family Polypteridae; genus Erpetoichthys; species Erpetoichthys calabaricus. The sequence goes on from NC_041407.2 coordinate 21,700,454, forward strand.
AGTGGCTTCAGAACAACAATGTCAATATCCTGGAGTGGTCCGAGTCCAGATCAAAATCCAGAGGATTTGTGTCTGGAATATAAAAGGCTGTTCACTCACAATTCCCATGCAAGCTAACAGAGATTGAGCAGCATTGCCAAGAAGAAAAATGGTGAAAAATGTCAGTGTCCATCTTCACATCTCTTCACAGATGGGCTTTGGCTGAGCCAAAACAGTCAGAGATTTGTCCCAAAGCCACTCCAGTGTTGTCTTGGCTATATGTTTCGCATTATTGTCACGCTGAAAGGTGAACTGTCATCCCATTCTGAGGTCATGTATGCTCTCTCTATTCTTCAAGGATCTCTATCTATATGGCTGCCTTCATCCTTCCCTCAAATCTGTCCAGTCTCCCTGTTCCTGCCACCACCATTCTTCATTATAAGGATGGTATTAGACAGCTCATGAGCAATACCTGGTCTTTACCAGACAAAATGCTTGGAGTTCTGCTCAAAACGTTCAATTGAATGATAGAGTGCTGCAGAGATGGGCAAACCTGCAATCTCTGCAGAGAACTTCTTAAGTTCTGTTAGAGCTATCTTTGAGGTTTTATCATCTCTTTGACCAAAGCCCTAGTTGCCCAATTACACAATTTTGGCCAGACGGCCAACTCTAAGAAGAGCCGAGGTGGTTCCAAACTTCTTGCGTTTCACAATTATTGAGGGGGACACTCAGAGCTTTAGGAATTATTTTATTTCCTTGCCCTGATCTTTGCCTCACCATAAATTGATCATCGAGGTCTACAGAGAGTTCCTTGGACTTCATGACTTGGTTTTTGTCCTGACATGCAACGTGAATTGTGAGTCATTATATACACAGGTGTGTGTGCCTTTCTAAATGATGTCCAATCCCTTCGGTTTGCTGCAGGTGGACTCCAAACAAGTTCTAAACACATGTCACAGATAAATAAAGCAAACAGGATTCACCTGGCCACAATGTGGAGTGACACAGCAAAGGCTCTGAATTATTATAGGAATGAGAGGTTTCATTGTTTGATCGTAATCATTTAGCAAACCTTTCTGAAGGTGTCATTGTGGGTTATTAAGTGCAGTGTGGACCACTAGGGAGCGTACTGCTCCCTAAACACTGACACAGACAGGCTGAGACACAAGTCTTTCCCAATAGCATACATTTTATTCAGGTGGGGAAGCGTTTTTCTCTTGCTCCCCACTTCACAGCACAGTACCCAAGCACCAACTAATATAACAAACTCCTTTTCTTCCTCTTTCTTTCACTCTCTCTCTCTGTCACCTCCACTCCTCGCAAGCTTTGTCCTCCATCTCCTGACTCTGGATCCTCGATTAATGGTGAGGCAAGCTCCTTTTATAGTGCTCCAGATGTTTCTTGACCTTCTTCCGGGATTCAGCTGTAACAGCAGCACTCCCTGGCAGCACCCACGAAACCCAACAGGGCTGCTCCAAACTACAACTCCTGACATGCCCTGCGGGGATCTGTGGTGCAGTAGCAACCCAGGGGGTCTGCCCTGTAGCATCTTGGGGAGGACATTGTCCCAAAGAGATTGTCTCACTCGGTCCTTCCACCCAGCTGGCGTTTTGGCCTTTTAATAATCCTGGCCATCCGTCACAGTAGATTAATGGGAAAATTAAGCAATTTTGTCCATTTAAAATTAAATCTACAACACAATGAAGTATGCAGAGAGTGAAGGGGGCTGAATACTTTCCATTTAGCCCAGGAAATACAAGTCCCTCCAATGTGCCAAGGTCCTATGGTCGAAGGACCTAGGCAGCCACATTCCTCCTGCCGAATTCTAGATGTTGGTACATTCTGCAAACTCAATAACACTTTATACTGGGGTTCCCACCTCCTTGGATTCAACACCAAGCATACACTTTGTATGGCAGTTTGTCTGATATTTGGCAGTAGTGTATACAAAAATCCATCCATCCATCCATTTTCCAACCCGCTGAATCCGAACACAGGGTCACGGGGGTCTGCTGGAGCCAATCCCAGCCAACACAGGGCACAAGGCAGGAACCAATCCTGGGCAGGGTGCCAACCCACCACAGTGTATACAAAAATCCGCCATAAATTACTAGGTAGTATGGCGACTGCCAGGCGGTCTTCAAAAAAATAACATCTGTTACGATATTTGTGTTACTTTCTCATTGTTATTTTGTCCATGTAAAAAGTAGGATGGCTCTTCTGACACAGATTACTGTAAATGTTTGTATTTCACTGGGGTTCCCTAATGTGGTGGGTTCACATTGAAAGAAATGTGCAATTATTTTATGTTAGTGTGAATTTATTTATAGAGCACATTTAAAAACAACATCAGTATTGCTGTAGCCAAAGTGCTTTACAATGTAACATACAGTAAACATAAATAGAAAAAAAAATACACTAAAACACAGTACTTTCAGCAACAAACATACAAATGACTAAGAGGAGGGATACCATCAGCATTACTGAATGTCATAGAAAACTAGAAAACAGAAATGTGTCTTCAGTCTCATTTTAAACAGTTCAATTATAGGTGACTCCTTTATGTAATGAGGTAAAGAATTCCACAGACCTGAGGCCTCATGTATAAATGGTGCGTACGCACAGAAATGTTGCGTATGAACGTTTCCATGCTCAAATCGCGATGTATAAAACCTAAACTTAGCGTAAAGCCACGCACATTTCCACAGTAACTCATACCCTGGCGTACACAATTTCTCCGCTCGGTTTTGCAGACTGGCGGCACCCAGCGTCAAAGCATCCATCCAACTGTTCCTGTGTGATCACCCTTTCTTTCTTAGACCCACATTCCTGACGCGGTTTTATAAATATACTGAAATTAACTGCATGTTGTTTATTAGTGTAATGCATCTGATTATAATTAACCTATAGCAATATAATGGTCCAGGGAATAGCCATAGTATTCCAAATACCATAACTGCTTTAGCATTGTTACGCTCACTGCATCTTCTTCTTCTTTCAGCTGCTCCCGTTAAGGGTTGCCACAGCAGATCATCTTTTTCCATATTACTCTCACTGCACCACTTGGAGTATTTATGTCACTGTATCTGAGTGGGGAATCACAGCAGCAGCTGATCGGAAAGAGAATTATCGGTATACAGTTTCAAGCACACATTACCTCAGCCACAACGTGTCAAAGCCTTTCCTGTACGGACCTTGCGTTTCGGAAACAGTTTCATCCCAAGAACTGTAAACGCACTCAATCAGTCCATCAAGTGCTCCTTGTAGAACTGTTTGTGCTTATAAGTACAATTACCTCACTGTAAACTTGCACTACAGTTATAATATTGCACAACCTGCGCCACTTTATAAAGCGCGTATGATGACGATATCATTTTTAAGATGAAATTCAGCAAAATATGTTGCTTATAGTATACAGATAAAACTTTAACTTCATTTAAATAATCTGTATTGTTAATAATTAAACATGTGAGGACACGGTGCCGCAGCGCTAGCTAGTTCAGTGATTGTTCCTGCCTTGCGCTGTATTCTTGCTGGTGCTGTCGCGACACTGGAAGGATAGACGGATAGAATAATTAAACATGTACTACGAAGATATTTCAATGTTCCTTAAAAGTTTTGAAGAATCGGCATTCTAAGCTTACAGATGGCTTAACGTCTATTACAGAGCTGATTGTGTGGCGATTGGGTATTTGGAAAAAGAAAAGTAAGGACAGGAATTGGAGGTTAGTACGTTTGAAAGAGACAGTACTTCTGTAATAAATTATTTCATCGAAGGTCGCACACGGCTCAGCAAGCCTCTTGTGTGAGATATGAACAATCACTGCGCCACCGTGTTCCCATGTTTAATAACATGCTTTCATTCCTATCATCATGAAAAAGATATCACGTATACATCTCAGTATTTTAATTATTCAGAGAGCTGTAATATCACGAATGCAATGGAATCTGTGTTCTGTCGGAGAAAGACAAAAAACGGAAGCACGTAGTGATTCACACACACAGAGCACATAGAAGATCAAACACAGAACAAAGCATATAACTTGCTATTTGAGAAACTAGTAAAATAAACGATTTTAAGATGAAGTTTATGATGTTCTACTTTAATGACAAAATAAACTACGTGATTACAGTGGAAATTTCGAGATTAAAGTTGACATTTCGTGTTTTTTTCCCACTGTGTGCCTATTTTTTTTCTCTGTGCCCTAATAAGCTTTCATATGACACTCAGACGGTCCGCTGCGAGTCGCCTTTTCACGCCGACTTTGATATGTGATTTCTTTTTTATTTCGGGCACTGTGCGACTTTGTGAATTTGATCTTTCGAGTTTTTCCGACACTCTATAATTCTTTAATAATAATTCTTTGCATTTATATAGCGCTTTTCTCACTACTCAAAGCGCTCAGCAATTGCAGGTTAAGGGCCTTGCTTAAGGGCCCAACAGAGCAGAGTCTCTATTGGCATTTACGGGATTCGAACCGGCAACCTTCCGATTGCCAGTGCAGATCCTTAGCCTCAGAGCCACCACTCCTCCGACTCTGTCACTCGATCAACTTTCTTTTGTTGATTATACCACTGTTTAAACCAACAAATAGTACGTTTTTCCTTTGCCTCCACTTGGTATTCGCTGAAATTCTTATATTTTCCCCCGTGCTTTTCCCATTGTCTTTTCACAGAAAGCTATTTATATCGATTTGCATATTCAAAGAGGCATAATTCTGGGAGGAGTTGGGGCGGGACAGAAGGCGCGTGCGTTACTTTTCACGCTGATCTGGATTTATGTAGTGGAAGAACGTGAAAGTTTGCGTACGCACAGATTCCTGCATCTGGATTTTTCTGTGCGTACGCACATTCCCGCTTTTGTGCTTACGCCATGTTATAGTGTGAGTTCTACGCACGGCGTTATACATGAGGCCCCAGGTGCAGCAGCTGCAAAAGCCCTGGCCCCCTTAGTTTTGCACTTAGTGCGAGGGACAACAAGAGACAACTGACTGGTAGAGCAAAGCTCTCTGGATGGCTGGTGTATAACACACAATTCAGCTAAATAGGCAGGAGCAGATTCCATGTATTGATTTAAAAACCAGCAGCAAGATTTTAACATCAATTCTAAAGTTAACTGGCAGCCAGTGTAGAGAGGCTAAAGTTGGAGTTACAGAGGCAAATTTTTTTACCCCAACCAAAAAAACGAGCAGCAGCATATTCTGAACCAATTGCAACAGGAATTTGCTGATCCCAGAACGCACAGTTACAGTAATCAACCCGAAAATAAATAAAAGCATGAGTCACTTTCTCAAGCTCACTAAGAGATGTAAAAGGCTTAACCTTGGCTGGAAAAAGCAACTCTTGACCACAGAATGAATCTGTTTTTCAAAAGAGAGGTTACTGTCAGATATAACCCCAAGATTCTGAACTTGAGGCTTGCAAAGGTCCACGGAAGAGCGAAGAAGTGCAAAACCAATCTGAACTATGGCTGCAGGCCCGGCTTTCAGCACTTCTGTTTTATTTTGATGTAGATCGAGATCTGGGATCTTTGTTCAACAAGACAATCACACAGTCGATTCATTGCAGAATTGCACACGAGAATATGGACCTGCGTGTGTGTCATCAGCATAACAGTGAAACAAAATATTAAACTTCCTAAAAATAGCTCCTAAAGGATGACGATACATGGAAAATAAAATGGACCCCCGAGGAAAACCACATTTAACAGATACAGGCACATCTCCTTGGGTTATAATGTGTAAACCTGATGTGAATGTTATAATGTGAAAAGATACTGATCTTTTGAATGTGTTTGCAATCAAATGGAGTTTCATTTTGTAAAATCAGGTCGGTGCTCTAGATTTTTTCAAATATGTCAGTTTGAGAGGCAGACCGACATGTTTGCAAAGAAGGCCAAGTTTTGCAATCGCGTCCTTTTTTTTTTTCTTTTTTATTGGTTCATGCCATCTGCTTGCAACAATAGAAAAGACAATCTGCAAGTGCATTGTGTGATTCTTGGAAGAAAAATCACTAAATAGTAAGCTCTTTTGTGAAAAGTAGAGAAGTGTATCACCTTGGCAGGGCCTTTTCTGATCTGCAGCCAGCTGTACTTCTTCCTCCTGCCTCGATACAGGGAATTCAGAAAGTATTCAGAGCCCCTTCCCTTTTTCACATGTTGATTTAAATTCATTTTTTCCCTCATCTAGAAACACTCAATGTCCCAGAGGAACAAAGCAAAAAAAAAAAAAGGATTGTAGAATTTTTTGCATTTTTTTTAAATATAAAAGCTGAAAACTCACACAAGTATTCAGATTCTTTGTTTTGACACTTGAGTTTTGGCTGAGGTGCATCCCATTCTATTGATCATCACTGAGATGTTTCTACACTTTGTTTGGAGTCCACCTCTGGTTAATTCAGTTGATTGCACATATCGTACTCATGTATACTCACGCATAAGTTGGGTCTTGAAACCCGAAAAATCGATCATAAAATCAGACCCCGACTTACACGGCTGTTCAAAAATATGACACTTAATTTTTTTTTGTTACCTCTTCTTGCCTCCTCCAATCTCGCACCAGTTTCTCAGATACATTAAAGTTTGTTGCAGCAGTGCAGTTACCAATTTCTTTCGCCACTTCAACGACTTTTAATTTTAAAACTAGCTTCATATTTTCTTCTGATCGAATGCTCCATCGTAGATAACGGATTCTCTTACAATAAAGGTGTATGAGGGTGTGAGATACAAAATACACAAAACAGTTCAAACGTTGCTTCAGAATAGTTTGGGTATTACTGTGTGGTCACGTAGGCACAATAGAGAGGGAGAGAGAGAGCGACAGAGTTGTTAGGAGCACACGCTGATACAGCGCATTGCCGCACCCACATAGTTACTCCGTGGTTACTCTCTCAGGTGGGCGTTAGCAAATCATAATCTCTTGGACCAATGGCGCGGGTTTCCGCATTCGACTTATACGACCGACATTTTAAAATACCGGAAATTACACGGTAAAATCAAGCCCCAACTTATTCACGGGAGAACTTAAATGCGAGTATATACGGTAATTAGGACAAGCACACATCTTTCTACAGAAGGTCCCACAGATGGCAATGAGCATCAGAGCAAAATCCAAACCACAAGGCCAAAGGAATTGCCTACAATACTCAGAGACAGGATTGTGTCAAGGTGCAGACCTGGGGAAGGCTACAAAAATATTTTTGCAACATTGAAGGTTCCCAGTAGCACAACGGTCTCCATAAATCTTAAATGGGTGAAGTTTGCATCAACCACAACTCTTCCTAGAGCAGGCCACAATTCCAAACTGAGAAATTGGGAGAGATAAAGTTTGGTAACCGACCAAGAACCTCATGGTCACTCTGGCTGAGCTTCAAAAAACCTGTGTGCAGACAGAAGAACCTTCTAGAAGGACAACCATCACTTCAACATTCCACAGATCTGGGATTAATGGAAGTAAAAGGCACATGGAGTTTTCAAAAAGGCGTGTAAAGGACTTCTCAGACTATGAGAAACAAGGTTTTCTGGTCTTATGAAATGAAGATTAGCATCATGTCTGGAAGAAACCATGCACTGCTTATCACCTCCACAAAGTCATTTAGCTGGTGAAGAATGGTGGTGGTAGCATTATGCTGTGGAGCTGTTTTTCAGCAGCAGGGACTGGGAGTCTAGATAGGGTTGAGGGAAGGCTGAATGGAGCTGAGTTAAGAGATATGCTTAATGAAAACCTGCTCCAGAATGCTCTGAACCTTAGACTGGGTTGAAGTGTCACCTTCCAGTGCTCACATGCAATGGAAAAACCGAGTAACTGCCAGTTTTTTTAGCATTTGGAGTTACTAGGTCTTTCCTGATGTTATAAGATTGTGGTGATGGCCAAATATGTCTTCATTCTGGTCATAGCACGATGGAAGAAGCGAGTATGTACACAGTATTTTACATACTGCAAGACAAAAACCTAGCAACTCCACTGACCAACAAGATGTGACATACTTGGTTTTTCCATAGTTGATGAGAGGGTGGCACGGTGGCGCAGTGGTAGCGCTGCTGCCTCGCAGTAAGGAGACCTGGGTTTGCTTCCTTGGTCCTCCCTGCGTGGAGTTTGCATGTTCTCCTCCGGGTGCTCCGGTTTCCTCCCACAGTCCAAAGACACGCAGGTTAGGTGCATTGGCGATCCTAAATTGTCCCGTGTGTGCTTGGTGTTTGTGTGTGCCCTGCGTGTTTGTTCCTGTGCTGGCTGGTATTGGCTCCAGCAGACTCCCGTGACCCTGTGTTAGGATATAGTGGGTTGGACGATGACTGACTGACATAGTTGGTGAGAATGGGACAATGACCCTAAGCACAAAGCAGGAACATCACAAGAGTGGCTTAGTGTCAACTCTGGGAATGTTCTCGAGTTGCTCAGCCAAAGCCCAGACTTAAACTCAATTTAACATCTCTGGAGAGACCTGAAAATAGCTGACCACCAACGGCCTCCATCCGACCTGACGGAGCTTAAGAGGATCTGCAGAGAAGAATGGCGGAAAATCCCCAAATCCAGGTATCTCCACAAACCTAAGAAGACTCCAGGCTGGGGTCGCTGCTGAAAGGGCTCCAACTAAGTACTGAATAAAGGGTCTGAATACTTGTGCCAATGTGATATTACAGGTTTTTACTTTGAGTACATTTGCAAACATTTCTAAAATCCTGTTTTTACTTTGTTGTTTTGGGCTGTAGAGTGTTGCTTAATGTAGAAAAAAACTGAACAATTTTAGCACAAGGCTGCAACATAGCATTTTTATGCAATCATTTTGTTCACCCCACTGAATTAAAGCTGAAAGTCTGCACTTCAACTGCATCTAAGTTGTTTCATTTAAAATTCATTGTGGTAATGTACAGAACCAAAATTAGAAAAAAGTTGTCTCTGTCCAAATATTTATGGACCTAACTGTATGTGGCGTTCATTATTATTTTTGCATGTTCTTGTGTGCCGTCACGAGAATATCAGAGCTTGAAATAGAGCAACAAACAAACACCAGCTGACACAGCACTGTCTGTGAGGGAGTTGTTAGCCAGTAAACAAATAACTGTATTAGAACACCCTCCCTACTCACCTGATTTGGCCCCCAATTACTTTTTTCTTCACTTGAAGATAAAGGAAATATTGAAAGGAAGACATTTTGATGACATTCAGGACATCAATGGTAATACAACGACAACTCTGATGGCCTTTACAGAAAAAGAGTTCCAGAATTGTTTTGAAGGGTGGACTAGGCGCTGGCATTGGTGCATAGCTTTCCAAGGGGAGTACTTCGAAGGAGACTGTAGTGATATTCAGCAATGAGTTGTGGAGCACTTTTTTTAGGATGAGTTTGCAAACTTAACTGTCAGACCTCGTATGACAATAATATCCTATAAACCTATATAGCATTTTAAATTATACCATTTGAGGTCCAAGTGATGCCTTTCATCTTTCAGGATTTTCGTTTTGCATTTCAGTGAATATGTTAATGCGCTGGTCCTGAAAAACAAGAGTGTGAATGTGAAGTATTCTGCTCTCCCACACTTCACAACCACATTCTGCATCCATGAAGTGCAAGCAGCATTCACTGGAAAAAGCCAACAGAGATTACCACGAAAAATATAAACCCTGGAGTTTCCACCAACTCATGCGTTCCTGCTTCCCTGAATAAAAGCCAAAATGTTGACGCCTTGCTTTGGCAGCTGCTTGCTACAATGGGAGTGTCCTTTCAGTTAACCACATTGCTTTAGACAACGGGCTGCAGAGGTTTGGTGGTTTTTATGTGTTGTATTTTTTATTCAAAGAATTGGAATGGGAACTGTTCCTGTATATTGCATGGCATTCGCCTGCTCCTAAAAGAAAGGTGATGTCATGGTTAAAAATCACACTTACTAATGCCTATGACCCTCCTATATTGCATCCAATTCCCCTTGTAGCTGGTGAGATATCATAATGACTAATTAGATAGATAGATAGATGAAAGGCACTATATAAAAGATAGATAGATTTTAATTTTAGCGTAGTAGGCAAGATCAGATAGATAGATAGATAGATAGATATGAAAGGCACTATATGACAGAGAGATATGAAAGGCACTATATGATAGATAGATAGATATTTAATTTTAGCGTCGTAGGCAAGATCAGATAGATATGAAAGACACTATATGATAGATAGATAGATATGAAAGGCACTATATGATAGATAGGTTTTAATTTTAGCGTAGTAGGCAAGATCAGATAGATAGATAGATAGGTTTTAATTTTAGCGTAGTAGGCAAGATCAGATAGATTTTAATTTTAGCATAGTAGGCAAGATCAGATAGATAGATAGATAGATAGATAGATAGATAGATAGATAGATAGATAGATAGATAGATAATTATTATTATTATTCTGAGAAAACTGGCAATTTCTATGTTATTTTGCTTTTGAACTAATGCAGTTCTTTGAGCCAGCGAATGTGAAGGGCAATATATAATAGTATATTTATTTTGTATTTAGAACATGTAACTAGAGTGGCTGACTTGTGCAGTCATTTCAGCTGCTGCCTCACACCTCCAGAGTCCCGGGTTCAAATGCCAGCCTGGTCACTTTCTGAGTGGTGTTTGCACACAGATCTGATCTGTCCTACCGGCATTTGGGGCTTTTTCTTGGCCATAGTGTGGATTCTTCTGTCATCAGCAGTGGAGGTCTTCCTTGGCCCACCAGTCCCTTTGTGATTACTGAGCTCACCAGTGTGTTCTTCCTTTTTAATGATAATCCAGACAGTTGATTTTGGCCATCCTGTGGTTTTACTGATGTCTCTATTGGTTTTATTCTTGTTTTTCATCCTTGTAATGGCTTCCTGGACTTTCATTGGCACAGCTTTTGTTTTCAGGTTGAACAATGGCAACTACAGACTCCAAAGGGTAGAAGCAAGCCAAGGTAACTTATGAAGCAAAGAATCCCACCTGGGGACTCACAACCACCTATGATGCCAATTACCCCAATCGTTATGTTGACTTTGTAGAAAAAAGGTTGTCATTTTTACATGGTGTGACTGAAATGTTCACAAATCCCCTTAAATGAAAATATGCAATGTGCACTTTAATTATGTCGGAATTGTTTGATTTGTAATTATAACCTGTGGAGCATAGGAGTAAATGTGTCAAGGGCAGATGTGTCTTTGTCCCAAACATCATGGAGGGCACTGTAGATAGCATAATAGGCAGGATAAGATAGATAAATAAATAAACTACACACACACACTTTTTGGTAAATTTAACTGCGTTTTGTGGATGCATGGCCCCCAGAAATGGCTCCAGTGTTGCCTGCTGATATCGCTAGTTCATGTGAAGTTTCTCCTCATTGTTTTACTTTTAATCACAAGTTGTGGGTAGTGACCAAAATAAATGAGCAGAAACTAAGCTTTTCCACATGGTCACTACAACCCTGGTGTACACAGAAGCACAGTGATGCTCTTCTGGATAGAGGGGTGTCAACTGACATGGCTTTAGGATTGCCCAGAGGTGCCTTCCATTGGAGGTGAATCAGACACTGTTGTCCAACTGGAAAACTTGAGGTAGACTGAGGACAAAGGAGGTGGCTCTGGGTGTCCTCTAAGTAGAGTTGAAACCTGCTTCTGTAGAAAGGAAAATCAGGTCTACCCTGTTTAGATTTCGTGTCCTCGGCTGTCACTGATGGTTTGGACTATTTATGAGAACTGACGTAAATCATAATTATAATTTTGTAGGAAAGGCAGCGTGTTTTGTAAAGAGTTGATAACACCATGCTGATTTTATGTCTAAACTATTAGAACCTGAAATGCAACTCTCGAGTAATAAACACACAGTGAAGCCCCATGTTGGATTAAAAGTTACAGGTAATTTGTACATGGATTTGGGGGGGGGGTTCACTTCTTGGCAGTTTGCCAAGCATGGGTGTGGTTTTTACAGTTGATCTCTTGATACTGTGGCGGGGGAGCTTGACCCTCCTGGCATTTTGTTGTCAAAACACGTCTTCTGCTTGTGTGGGCAGATGAGATGGGTGTGGTCCTCTCAGAGAATTTTTCTGCGTTAGGATTTGACACCTTAGCTGAAACTGCTGCCTTAGACAAACACCTGTTCACTGGTACGGAGGGGCTGCCCCTAGTTGTTGGTGGAAATGTTGCTCATGCTATAAAAAAAGTAAAGTAAAACATGAAAAAAACAGACTTGAGAAAAAAATATCTAATTAATCATGGCATTGTATTAATCCAAAGCATAAATATCATACAACTGGTGCCAGCCCAGTGCTGGGAGGACAGGCTCCACTTTCTGCAATTTTGAACTGGAGAAGCGTATTAGAGAGTGAGGGGATGGGCAGATAATGGTCTTACAGGAAGAAAACTTGCTGAATGTGCAATACTCGTGTTCTCATTTTTCTTATCCGTGTTTTTCTGATTCCCTGCTCTGCTGACTTTGTACTGCCTCTTACTAAACAATATGAAATCCATGGGCTCTGTTTACATGAATGAAGGTTAACTGACGGACTGAGTTACATTCACAGCAATGTTTGTTTAATCTTGTTCTGTATTTGTGATGGAATTCCTTGGCCATATAAAAAAAGATGACCAACAAGTTGGTCAAGCTGCACGTTCATTCATCGCTAATTCTTGTAATACTGTTACTTTGTGTCCAGAACACCTTGTGATAGTACTCACTTTTAAAGGCCCTATATGTTCATGCAAAGCAAAATTTCTTTATAGCACTAGGGACTTAATTTTAACATGTGAATGACTAGAATGTGCCTTCTTCATTTAGGAATATCACAGGTCCATGATCTACAGTGCATCCGGAAAGTATTCACAGCGCATCACTTTGTCCACATTTTGTTATGTTACAGCCTTATTCCAAAATGGATTAAATTCCTTTTTATCCTCAGAATTCTACACACAACACCCCATAATGACAACGTGAAAAAAGTTTATTTGAGGTTTTTGCAAATTTATTGAAAATAAAAAAACTGAGAAATCCCACGTACATAAGTATTCACAGCCTTTGCTCAATACTTTGTCAATGCTCCTTTGGCAGTAATTACAGCCTCAAGTCTTGTTGAATATGATGCCACAAGCTTGGCACACCTATCCTTGGCCAGCTTCGCCCATTCCTCTTTGCAGCACCTCTCAAGCTCCATCAGTTTGGATGGGAAGCGTCGGTGCACAGCCATTTTAAGATCTCTCCAGAGATGTTCAATCGGATTCAAGTCTGGGCTCTGGCTGTGCCACTCAAGGACATTCACAGAGTTGTTCTGAAGCCACTCCTTTGATATCTTGGCTGTGTACTTAGGGTCGTTGTCCTGCTGAAAGATGAACCGTCGCCCCAGTCTGAGGTCAAGAGCGCTCTGGAGCAGGTTTTCATCCAGGATGTCTCTGTACATTGCTGCAGTCATCTTTCCCTTTATCCTGACTAGTCTCCCAGTTCCTGCCGCTGAAAAACATCCCCACAGCATGATGCTGCCACCACCATGCTTCACTGTAGGGATGGTGCCAGGTTTCCTCCAAACGTGACGCCTGGCATTCACACCAAAGAGTTCAATGTTTGTCTCATCAGACCAGAGAATTTTCTTTCTCATGGTCTGAGAGTCCTTCAGGTGCCTTTTGGCAAATTCCAGGCGGGCTGCCATGTGCCTTTTATTAAGGAGTTGCTTCCGTCTGGCCACTCTACCATACAGGCCTGATTGGTGGATTGCTGCAGAGATGGTTGTCCTTCTGGAAGGTTCTCCTCACTCCACAGAGGTCCTCTGGAGCTCTGACAGAGTGACCATCGGGTTCTTGGTCACCTCCCTGACTATGGCCCTTCTCCCCCGATCGCTCAGTTTAGATGGCCGGCCAGCTCTAGGAAGAGTCCTGGTGGTTTCCAACTTCTTCCACTTACGGATGATGGAGGCCACTGTGCTCATTGGGACCTTCAAAGCAGCAGAAAATTTGTGCCTCGAGACAATCCTGTCTCGGAGGTCTACAGACAATTCCTTTGACTTCATGCTTGGTTTGTGCTCTGACATGAACTGTCAACTGTGGGACCTTATATAGACAGGTGTGTGCCTTTCCAAATCATGTCCAATCAACTGAATTTACCACAGGTGGACTCCAATTAAGCTGCAGAAACATCTCAAGGATGATCAGGGGAAACAGGATGCACCTGAGCTTAATTTTGAGCTTCATGGCAAAGGCTGTGAATACTTAAGTACATGTGCTTTCTCAATTTTTTTATTTTTAATTAATTTTCAAAAACCTCAAGTAAACCTTTTTCATGTTGTCATTATGGGGTGTTGTGTGTAGAATTCTGAGGAAAAAAAATGAATTTAATTCATTTTGGAAAAAGGCTGTAACATAACCAAATGTGGAAAAAGTGAAGCGCTGTGAATACTTTCCGGATGCACTGTATATACTGTATATATATGTATATGTGTATGTGTACATTCATGTTTTTGTTGGTTTTATGATTTTATTATCTGTATGGTGTCCTTGGATGTTTAGAAAGGCAGCTTGAAATAATGTATTTCAATATACAATAATGAAATGAAATAACATATTATTATTATTGTTATCTATACCATGCTGTAGAGCTACTTTTAATAGGTAAAAATTATTTTTTGAGACTTTTCAGGTAAGGCAGACGGAAGTTTTGAGGTAAGGTAGCTGTACACACTAATAATGATGCCAGAGAGTGGTGACATGTGGCATGTTGACTATCAAAAGCACAGTGGTCTCCATAATTCTTAAATGGAATAAGTTTAGAACAACCATAACTATTCCTAGAGCCAGCTGCCCGGCCAAGCTGAGCAATCAAGGGAGAATTGCCTTGAGAAGAGGAGTGATCACAAACTCAGTGGTCATTTGGATGAGCTCCAAACAACGTGCGCGGAGATGGGAGAAATGTTCAGAATGCTGACCACCACTGCAACACTCCACTCATCCGGCCTATGTGACCGAGTGCTCAGAGAACAGAAGAAAGCCTGCTCGGAGTTCGTAAAAAGGAACCTAAATAACTCTGTCTATGAGAAACAAGATTCTCTGGTCTGATGAAACCAAAACTGAACTGTGTGCCCTAAATTCTAAGTGTCACATCTGGAGGAAATCAAGCACCACTCATCACCTATGCAATAACATTCCAGCAGTTAAAGTACAATGGGATTGTTTTTCATCAGCCGGGAACGGGAGTCTAGACAGGAGTGAGGGAAAGCTGAATGAAGCAAAGTATCTTGATCTGGAGCACTCTGGACTTCAGACTGGGCCAATGGTTCACCTTCCAACAGGACACAAAGCAAAGACAACACAAGAGTGGCTTAAAGTCAACTTTGTGAATGTTCTTGAGTGACCTAGTCAGAGCCACCACTTGAACATCTCTGAAGAGACCTGAAATACTCTGTCCACCAATGGTCGCCACCTAACCTGGTAGAGCTTATTGGGATCAGCACAGAAGAATGGCATAAAGTCCCCAAATCCAGGTGTGTGAAGCTTGTTGCGTCAAACCCAAGACAAACCCAGGCTGTAGTTGCTGCCACTGCGTATAGGGTCTCAATACTTGTGTTTGTCATATTTCATTTTTTTTTGTTATCATTAATAAAATTACAAAAATTTCTAATTTCTTTTTCACTTTGTCATTCTGGGGTATTGAATGTTGCTTGATGAGAGGAAAATGTAATTTAAATGATTTGGGTAAAAGTCTGCAACACAACAAAATGTGAAAAAAATAGAATATTTTCTGAAGGCCATGTATATAGTATTTTAAGTTGTGCCATTTGAGATCCAAATGAAGACCTTTGCCTTTCAGAATGTATGTTTTGCATTTCAGGGATTATCTCAGTGCACTGGACTTGGAGAAACAGGAGTGTGAATGTGAAGTATTCTGCTCTCCCACACTGTATTCACTCACTGGAAAAAGACAAAAGAGACAAACGTTTAGAGGTAAGGAAGAAATAGCACTAGGGACTTCAGTTGAACTTGTCTTTCACTCGAATATGCTTTCTTCATCGGGTTCTTCAATTAACAAGCTCTTAATAAGTACAAAATATTTTCTAAGATTCTTCTTAGGTAAGACATTAAGCTTCCAGCTTCAAGGTAAGGTTGTTATACCTGGTAATCATGGTGCCATGGAATGGTGACGTTCTGCATGTTGAATAGCACATGTAAGGAAGAATTTCACTGTGCTGTGTGACAATAATAACCCTATAAACCTGTATAAAATAAAGATGGACTGACCAAAGTTGAGTATGTGCTATATAATATAAATGATCATCACAATACCATATACCATTTACTTTTACAGTAGTCCTTATCTTTGCTACAGTTTGCTTCTACTATCACCATGTTAAAAACATGACTTATCTCCGGAGGAAAAAAGCACAGGACCTCCTGATGAAATTTGTATGTTCTGTCTGCACATAAATGTGTGTGTTTGTTATAAATTAATTCATTACTTGTATGTTGCACAGTTCAGTTTTCATATACTCAGCAGCCCGTCTGGTGATGAAAATCTTTTTAATGGTTACAGTTTAAACTATGAAATAAAACCGTTAATTCCTTTGTATTATTTCTTAATAAATATTAAAACACTTCATGCGGGGAGGTTAAGAAAATAACTTCACCAGACAAAACCCCAAAATACAAAGAGAGTGCACCTTCCAACGTTAGGTGAGGTAACAGTGCGTGCTTGTCAGGCAGTTCATCCGGACATTTATGCAGGGGTCCGAGCTCACTGAAGCCCTCTCCCGGTCGTACCTAAGAAACAAAAAGAAAAGCCAAAACCATGCCAACGTGTGTATCTCACCTACGGGGAGCGCTCTCTTTCTCTCTCTTTCTTATTCCATCCCGAAGGGAACACATGAGGTTCAATGTGACACGTCCAGGGATCGGGATTTGCTGTTTAAGCTTTGCTGCTGCAATTGGTTGAAAGTAGGTCAAGCCGGCCGGCTCACGTGACCCGCCATCCCCGCAGCCTCGCGCTGCGTCCGTGCAGACAGCGCGTGACCGGCCTTTTTAAATCATTCAGAGAGCGCAACGGCGTTGATCTGTAGGGTGCGGGCTAGAAAATGTAACTAGCATGTACTCGGGAGGGCGGAAATTCGAACTGCTTATAACAGTTCACATGCGCAGTCGTTTTTAAAGTGTTGTGTGTTAGAAATAATGTTGAACTTACACGTACTGGACTTAGCTACTAAATCACTTAAAATTTACTTTTTCATAATAAGTAGCCCCTTGGATATGTTTTATTTTTTTTATAACTTTTTCAACAGGAGACTGTATCTGTATATTTTTTTATTTTAATCAGATTTAATTTTCTTGATTTCTTTTCCTTTTTTTAACCGATATATGTGAAAATAAGCAGAAAATAATCTCTCCGTTTTTCGTAATCTTATTTCACCAGGATAATCTCAGTGGCAATTTCATCAGAAATGGATGGATGGCTTAACAAGAGACGCTAATGCTCCCATGTCAACACTGGATCATCGAGAAGAACATGAAAACTTCAAATAGTAGGGACCCTCGGTGGGAATTAAACCAGATTCCAAATACTGCCATGAGATGGCAATGTTAACTGCTACACCACTATACTGCCAACAGATCTCAGATACTTTGACAGGTTTGTAAGGGATAACATGGCATGAAGAGAGGTTAGGTGTTAGAATTTGCAGCTTTTTTACATTAGTAGTAAGAGATGTTAAAAATAATTGTGCATGAGCCGAAGAAAAAACAATTCATAATAAGTAAGCCAGCTTTTGTAGGGTGCTGGAAATTATCCCAGCAGCTATGGTTATAAGGCAGAAGCCCGTCCTGCAGGGTATGCCAGTCACATAACCACTTTAGTGTCACAAATCAACCGGAATATTTTTTGACTATGGGAAACCTTGTGAACACGAGGAGAACATGCAAGCCCACCCAAAATGTATCCCAGACTGGAAAAAAAAATCAAACTAAAGTGGAATACGCAAAATATCCAAATGAGATGTTCAAGCTGAGAGGTGCGCACAGGTATGATATTTATTTATCCTTACACAGAAACAAGAAGGCACAATTTGAAAAGTCTTAATGAAGATAAGAAGGAAGAAATGTCTTCAGAAACCACATAGGATGGCTAGGGTCCTAGCCCTGCCCTGGCTGTCAGCAGTGTTATCGTTAATTCAATTTCTGAACCTAATCATTCCAATTTAAGATCATCGTGGACTGGAGCATGTGCTGATAGCATTACATACAAGGAAGAAATCAGCCCCTGGATCTGAAGCCAGTGTGGCATGCTGCTCATTTATACGCACATGGGGCCAGTGTAGAGGTGCCAGTCTGCCTTAACAGCCATGGTTTTGAATCATAGGAGGAAAACCAAAGTGGACTCAAGTAAATGTGCAAACACCACACAGAAAGTGAGCAGAGTGGCATTTGAACCCGGGACTCTGGAGGTGTGAGGCAGCAGCTGAAACCACTGCACAAGTCAGCCACTCTAGTTACATGTTCTAAATACAAAATGAATACAGTATACTATTATATACTGCCCTTCATATTTGCTGGCTCAAAGAACTGCATTAGTCCAAAAGCAAAATAACAAATAGAAATTGCCAGTTTTCACATAATAATAATAATGATCTATCTATCTATCTATCTATCTATCTATCTATCTATCTATCTATCTATCTATCTATCTATCTATCTCTCTGATCTTGCCTACTACACTAAAATTAAAATAAATCTATCTGATCTTGCCTACTATGCTAAAATTAAAATCTATCTATCTATCTATCTATCTATCTATCTATCTATCTATCTATCTATCTATCTATCTATCTATCTATCTATCTATCTATCTATCTATCTATCTATCTATCACTCACTCACTCACTATAGCAGGTCAGGTTGAACAGGCATCCTGAATGGGACCGATGGACCTTGACATGTCTGGAATACCCATATAATGGCAGGGCAGGGGGAGACTGCCTATGCTTTTTGCGGCAGTACGCTCACCACACATTAGGGGATAAAGGAACGAGAAAGATAGTTAGCCAGTAAGGGATAAGGGGCCAGAATAATCAGGCTGTGGTGGGAAACACCTTGGTTTTACATCTCATCCGAAGAACGGCAGCACTTTTACAGTGCAGAGTCCCCATCACTGCGCTGGGACACTGGGATCCTTACACTGACCACATGGTGAGTGCCCCCTGCTGGCCTCTCCAACACCTCTTCCAGCAGCATGGTTTCCCATCCAGTGGCGTAGCTGGGGGGGTTGGGAGGGGCAAGGGGGAACATCTATCCCCAGGCGCAGCAACCAGGGGGCGTCGAATTGATGTTCCCCATTGCATTTTGGCAAACAAGAGGGGGTGCGAAATCTTCAGTTGTCCCCGGGCGTTGAAAACCCTAGCTACGCCTCTGCTCCCATCCCAGTATTGGCTTGGTCTAAACATGTTTAGTTTCAAGTTGATTGCCTGTTCTGAAGTGCAGGTGGTCTATACATGAGACAACAATGACCCTATTACCCTATTGGAAATGTTAATAGTTTGACTGCATGAAAGCCAAGATTAAATAAACAATAAACATTTGCGTAGAGATGGGCAGTATGGGAGAAGTTACCACAACATTCTTTTGAGGCAGAGGGCAAGAAGGGGGAATATAAGGTAATATATAAATATGATATGAAATTGTTCAGGTTAAAAAGACAAACGAGGGAGGTTCGTCATATACACTATGACTCCAGAGAGTGGTGACATGTTGCAAGTTGATCAACACAAGCTAATAAGAATTTCACCGTGTTCTGTATGTGCGGCCATATTGACTTTTTTGAACCTACAGTGCATCCGGAAAGTATTCACAGCGCATCACTTTTTCCACATTTTGTTATGTTACAGCCTTATTCCAAAATGGATTAAATTAATTTTTTTCCTCAGAATTCTACACACAACACCCCATAATGACAACGTGAAAAAAGTTTACTTGAGATTTTTGCAAATTTATTAAAAATAATAAAATTGAGAAAGCCCATGTACATAAGTATTCATAGCCTTTGCCATGAAGCTCAAAATTGACCTCAGGTTCATCCTGTTTCCCCTGATCATCCTTGAGATGTTTCTGCAGCTTCATTGGAGTCCACCTGTGGTAAATTCAGTTGACTGGACGTGATTTGGAAAGGCACACACCTGTCTATATAAGGTCCCACAGTTGACAGTTCATGTCAGAGCACAAACCAAGCATGAAGTCAAAGGAATTGTCATTAGACCTCCGAGACAGGATTGTCTCGAGGCACAAATCTGGGGAAGGTTACAGAAAAATTTCTGCTGCTTTGAAGGTCCCAATGAGCACAGTGGCCTCCATCATCCGTAAATGGAAGAAGTTCGAAACCACCAGGACTCTTCCTAGAGCTGGCTGGCCATCTAAACTGAGCGATCGGGGGAGAAGGGCCTTAGTCAGGGAGGTGGCCAAGAACCCAATGATTCACTCTGTCAGAGATCCAGAGGTCCTCTGTGGAGAGAGGAGAACCTTCCAGAAGGACAACCATCTCTGCAGCAATCCACCAATCAGGCCTGTATGGTAGAGTGGCCAGATGGAAGCCACTCCTTAGTAAAAGGCACATGGCAGCCTGCCTGGAGTTTGCCAAAAGGCACCTGAAGGACTATAAGACCATGAGAAAGAAAATTCTCTGGTCTGATGAGACAAAGATTGAACTCTGGTGTGAATGCCAGGCATCATGTTTGGAGGAAACCAGGCACCGCTCATCACCAGGCCAATACTATCCCTACAGTGAAGCATGGTGGTGGCAGCATCATGCTGTGGGGATGTTTTTCAGCGGCAGGGACTGGGAGACTAGTCAGGATAAAGGGAAAGATGACTGCAGCAATGTACAGAGACATCCTGGATGAAAACCTGCTCCAGAGTGCTCCTGACCTCAGACTGGGGCGACGGTTCATCTTTCAGCAGGACAATGACCCTAAGCACACAGCCAAGATATCAAAGGAGTGGCTTCAGGACAACTTTGTGAATGTCCTTAAGTGGCCCAGCCAGACTTCAGACTTGAATCCGATTGAACATCTCTGGAGAGATCTTAAAATGGCTGTGCACCGACGCTTCCCATCCAACCTGATGGAGCTTGAGAGGTGCTGCAAAGAGGAATGGGCGAAACTGGCCAATGATAGGTGTGCCAAGCTTGTGGCATCATATTCAACAAGACTTGAGGCTGGAATTGCTGCCAAAGGTGCATCGACAAAGTATTGAGCAAAGGCTGTGAATACTTATGTACATGGGATTTCTCAGTTTTTTAATTTTTAATAAATTTGCAAAAACCTCAAGTAAACTTTTTTCACGTTGTCATTATGGGGTGTTGTGTGTAGAATTCTGAGGAAAAAAATGAATTTAATCCATTTTGGAATAAGGCTGTAACATAACAAAATGTGGAAAAAGTGATGCGCTGTGAATACATTCCGGATGCACTGTAAAGTTTAATTCCGAACAATATTTTCGATCTCTTTTCGCTGTTCCGTTATTTCACCAAGTAATCATTTCCGTTTGTTTGCGCTAATGCAATTTTTCCTATCCTTTTTTTGAGACTTTCGAATTTTCGTACTTCCATTATCTCTAACCTGTTCTGTATGTGTACCGCACCAACGTTTTTGGAATTTTTTATTTCTCGTGGATACGCCTCTTCATTGGGAAGAAACACTATTTTTCCCTGATGGCGACACGAATTAGACGATCTACAAGTCTCTGACTTAAAGTTTAATTCAGAACAATATTTTCGATCTCTTTTCGCTGTTCCGTTATTTCACAGAGTAATATTTTCCATTTGTTTGTGCTAATGTGATCTTTCCTATCCTTTTTTTGAGACTTTTGAATTTTCATACTTCCATTATCTCTAACCTGCTCTGCATGTGTACCACGCCAACATTTTTTAATTCTTTACGACGTTTTCTTTTGTCATCTACTCTTTGTCCTTTATTTCCGGCCCTGGGCGTGGACTCGTCTCGTGGGACGTATGAGTGTTTCTCCGAGAAAATCACATCTTGTCTCCTTCCAAGATTTTTTTTGATTTTTCAGCCCACTAAATCAGGCAATGGAGCTGAAAGCGATGACAGATTGGATCCTGCTACAAGGAGGGCACAGTATGATGTCCCTATCACTTTGGATAGTCTGACATTACAGAGGAGAAGTAAGTGCTGATTTTATTTAAAGCAGATATTTTTACAATACATTAGTAGTAGTTGTTGTTATAGTAGAAGTGTTATCATGTATACAGGGTATAATGAAATGTTGCAGCAACATTCACAAAATGTCACCATTCTCTGGTATCATGACACGAAGTGTAAGCTGAAAAACTTCTCCCAACCATTCAACCATTGAGATTCCAATTGATAATGAATGTAAGCAATTGTGGCCTAATAAACTCACCACCTCCAGCCCTCAACGTTGGGGACCCCAATGCTCCAGTGCAGTGACGGGGATGCCGTGCTGCACACATTGGTGCCGTCCTTAGGATGAGACATAAAACTGAGGTCCTGACTCATTGTAGTCATGGGCATCTTTCTAAAACTGTAGGGTGTTACCCTAATGCTCCAGTTAAAACTGCCCACCATAGCCTGCTCATTGTGCCCCCTAATCATCCTTTGTCTCTTATTGGCTATTTATCTTTCTGACCCCTTCCGTACCTAATAGCTAATGTGTTGCGAGCGTAACTGGGGCCGTCTTAACAGCATCATAGCCCCCCTGGGCAAAGTAGTGCGCTGGGGCCACAGTGTTGATAGCAAAACAGAAACATACATAGGCATCAGAAACATGATGGGCTTCTATGCTCCTGAGGCCCCCAGCCAGTGTCCATATGTCAAGACCGCCCTGCAATGGCTGCTGCTGCTCATTCAGGTAGATGCTACGTATTGGTGTTGGCTGAAGTGGTTCCACACTGTCTATGTAAAGCACTTTAAATGTCTTGAAAAGCGCTATATAAATATTATAACGTCAAGTTACCTTGAGCAAGTGGCTTATCTTGTTTGTGCTCCAGTTGTTGATAAATAAATATTGTATGCGAGCAATCGTACTTGCACTTTGATAAACAAGAATGTGTTAAGGGAATACTCCACCCATCAAATTACATTTTTATTTTACACATTTTGATATTGTTTGCTGTTTTGCAGCATTGCCCCCACCATGGTTATTTATGATATGGCTGTGAACACCGATCATAACATTGGAGCCAATTGAGTGGACATCATTTTCCACGACGCCATCTACTCATCGATGTAGCCATTCCAGATGATGAGAATGGCTATGAGAATATCAGAGACTTTGTTTTCTCTGTTTTGCCTGAAGACATGAGATTAAAAAACTTTCCTGGCCTACACTTCAAAGTACATGGGGTAAGTTAACAGATTAAAAAATATATATGGTATATGATTTTTGAGTGGAGCATTCCCTTAAAAAAGTTATTTAGAAAGCACAAATCAGCTTGCCAGATGCGCTTCTTATGTCTGTCTCTAAAATTCGAGTAGCAATTCTTAAGTCTTTTCCACATTCAGAGCAAGCTGGCATTTACTGCCCCAACACACTAAACCAGGGGTCTCCAACACATTGCTTGCGAGCTACCGGTAGTTCACAACCCCTTTTCAAGTAGCTCACCAAAGGGTTAATGAATCCTACATAAATTTGAAAACTTGATTAGTCAAATTAGGGGTGGACGATCTTTCCAAAAAATCATATCATGATCCTTTTAACACAAAATCACGATCCACAATCTGAATTGCAATCTATCTTTTCAATGTGTCATACACTTAAGAGAATATCCGGACTCAAACTCATCAAGACCTAAGTAACACTTTATTTTAAATATCAAACAAACTTGAATTCAATTGTTCTTTCGTTCGCTAGCTAAGCGGAGTTAAGGACCACCAAACCCCAAAGCTGTCGAGTGAGTGAGGAAGGCCCTTCCTGTCGGCCCGCTGCGTGTTTCTCGGATTCACGCAAATAAATCGTTACCGCAAGTGAACTATGATACACAGCAGAATGAGAGAAGTCGCAAAATCAGCCAGAATGTTGAAGCAAATAATAGAAAAAAAACAGACCTAAATCCGTTAAGTAGTTCTCACGTGAAAAGCGGACAGACATACGGACAGAGAGACATTGGATTTTATATATTATATATTAGTAAACCTTCAAAATAATGTGCAGATAAAGTCCCAACAGCATTTCTGGAGCTTAGTAGAGCCAGATAAGTATAAGAATCTTCACCAAGCAGCTCTGAAAATGTCTGCTCTGTTTGGGTCTCCATACCTCTGTGAGTCTGACATGAATGTCATGACATCAAAGTTCAGAACAAGACTGACAGACGAACATTGAAATGACTCCAGAAGAGTGAACCTCAGTGGCTCCACTCCACCACACACCTGCCTCTCTTATTGACGTCATCTGACTAACTAAACAACACGTCACACATGCGACTGGACCTGTGAATAAAGTGACACGTAACACAATGACAAATGAAGAAGTCATATCTGTGGATTTGGAATTGCATTGTTTTGTTTTGAAAGCATTCAGGTTTTAATTCAATAGTGTGAGATACACTAGGAAATGCATACAGACAAACAAAATGCACTTGCAGGTGAACTAAAAATGTTTTAATGCAAAATGTGAGTTGTGGACACCAATATTTTGCAAATGTTCAGGCAAAACAAGCTTATTCAGTTTGTTTGGGTTGAAATAAGCTATGAGAATAAATGTTAGAAAACATGAGGAGCTCTCGGCCATTTTCATTTTGTAAAAGTAGCTCTCAGGGAAAAAAAAGGTTGGAGACCCCTGCACTAAACAGTCCACTTGAATGCAGAGATGTGTGTCATCCTTCCCAGATACGCATCCTCTCCACCATCGTGTCATCAGCATACTTGACAATGGAACAATGGCCATTGTCGGGCGTCAGGTTACTGTACAGAGCATAAATAGGAAAGGAGGCAGAATGCAACCTTGAGCAGCCCTTGTGTTTTCATGAATCTCTTTTGAAAAGGTGCTTTGCACACTAACTATCCATGAGCGACTGAAAAGATACTCCTGAATCCATTATGTAATTTATTGATTAACATTTATATTGTTCAATTTTTCAATCAATATGTGAGAATGACTAGTACACACTGCCGAAATTAAAGTACATAAATTAATTTTCCGTATACAATAAATATGGCAAATACAACGATAAATTGGGTGATGCAGCCGACACAAACAAAACATAAGCAGTGTGACGGGTGGCCATCGCCATTACCCGGCCGGAATGCCAGCTGGATGGAAGGACCGGGAAAGAGAGTATCTACAAGGCACTACCTTCCCTGGGACGCTAGAGGGCAGCCCTCCCAGGCGGCTGTGGCACCGCGGATTTCCGCAGGGCACACTGGGAGTTGGAGATTGGCACAGATAGGGGGAGCTGTGGAGCCCTACTTTGGGATTCCATCACACCTGGGGGTGATTCCGGGTCTGAATTAATGAGCCACCTGGAACACTCCTGGGACCAGCTAAAAAAAAGGAGCCGCCTCACTCCATTCAGGGACCCAGAGTTGGGAGGAAGAGGGACGAAGCTTGCCAGTGGAGGAGTGGAGGTGGAAAGGAGAGAAAGAGTGTGCTGTAAACTGTGTTGGTGCATTGTACTGTGCTGCTGTGGGGAGTGAGGGAAAAGCGCTCTCCACTTGTAAATAAACATGTGCCGTGCTGGGACTCGTGTCGGCTGGAGCGCCCACGGATTCCACAACAGTTACAGGAATAAATCTAATTTCAGTAGGCAAGGACCATGTTTTAAATTTTGGGAGTGGTAGTCAGGGATGGATTTATCATCAGAGCATTCTGGGTATGTGTCCAGGGGTGCTTGATGAAATGATGGAGTAGCCACGGGTTGAAATGGCCAAGGGGATGGGGGCTTGGTAATGAAGCGATCGAGAGGGAGAAATGCTGCTCTGGATTAAACGTCCTGCTGTCCACATCCTACATCGATCTGTTATAGAGCAAAGTCTCCCGGGGGGGGGCCTATGGGGGTCTTAACCCAGCCTTGGTGGGAGTGGATTCTACTCTACGAATGTTTATGTCTATTCCGGGAGCCACTTGTGCAAGGCTTGAACCAACCCAAGATGGAGTGCCTGTCTAACACGCCAAAGGGGCCCAGCCAGCCTGAGAACGTGGCTTTGAACTGCAGAAAGGGAATTGGAGTATCGATGGAGGAAACCCTCGTGACTGCGGGGAGAACATGCAAAATCCACTTTGTGCGTTGTGTTCTGAGATGGGGATGCCGTATTCCTCAGCCTCGCACTTCTGGGTTAAAAATCCCCAGTGGTTGATTTAATCCTCCCCTGTTGGCATCAATGCCTCAAGATGGTTCAAGCGGCTGAATAAGTTCAGACTGAGTGTAATTGACTATAGGAACATGAGAAAACAAAAAGTAAAGTAGAAATCATGAACAGAACTGGCACTGGTAATCCCATGGCTGCAAGATGAGCTTAAATCAGACCATAATTTAATAAAAATAACTTCCAATCATTCAGAATTCCATTAAGCCATCCATTTTCTGACTCCACTTTTTCCATTATTGGGTCATATAGAGTCAAAACTTATCATACCAGCACTGGGTGCAACTTCTCCAAACCATTTAACCGCTGAAGGTGCAATTAATGATGAATGCAGGCAGTTCTGGCCTAATAAACTCACCACCTCCAGCCCTCAAAGTTGCTCCAGTACAGTGATAGGGATGCTATGCTGCACACATTGGTGCTGTCCTGTGGACGAGGTATAAAACTGAGGTCCTGACTCATCACGGTCATCGACATCTTTCTAAAACAGTAGGGTGTACCCTGATGCTCTGGGTAAAACTGCCCACCACGGCCTGGTCATTCGTCCCCACTAATCATCATTATTGGCTAACTATCTCTCTCCGCCCTTCAGTACCTAATAGCTAATGTGTGGTGAGCATACTGGGACCATCTTAACAGCATCATAGCCCCCCCCAGGTAAAGTAGTGCGTTGCGGCCCCTGTTTTCACAGCAAATCAGAAACATACATAGGAATTAGAAACCTAATAGCTGACGTGTGGTGAGCGTAATGGCTCAAGAATGGCTGCTGTCACATCCTACAGGTACAGTGGGTATAGAAAAGAATCCCCCCCTTTGAAATATTCCCTTTTTTTTTTTTGCTTTACAGCCTTAAATGAAAACACACAAACTAATATTTTTTTCCAGCTTTACTTACTCAATACAACCTATAACATCCAAGTGAAAGATATCATAGCTACAGTTCAGAAAAATTATAAAAAAACAAAAACAAGACTGTGAAAGGATCAGCCCGGACACAGATAGACAGACAGACAGACACCGTTGTCCACAACACACGGTTTATTTACAGTTCTATTTACAAATATTAAAGTCCCGCACAGCACACAGTGCTCCAGCGCCAAACACCCTTTTACTACTGGGCCTCTCAATGGTCCTCCTTGGGCCGCCTTTCCTCCTCAGTGCCGAGTGTTGACTTCTTCCACCCGACTCCGGCTCCCTGATTGTAGGAAGGCGGTCCCCTTTTATCTCCACCTGGATGTGATCCAGGTGCCTCCGATGAACTTCCGGTGGCACTTCCTGGTGTGGCGGAAGTGCCGCATAAGCACCTGGAAGCACTCCGGATGACCCTGAAATTCCTTCCGCCAGCACTTCCTGGTGTGGGTTTCAGGGCTCTAGGATCCTCCGGGTACCCCCTGGCGGTGGCCACGGGCCCCAATAGGTTGGGTTGAGCTTTCAAGCTTGGTTCCCGTGGCCCTGATACTAACCAGGGCAGCTGCCCTCTCGTGGTCCGGGGTAGGTAATAGTCCTTCCAGGCATCCCGGCTGGGTATGATGCCCAGCCACCTGCCACAAAGACATACTGAGATTAATAAAGGATCACCCCCCCCCCCCCCAATGTCATTTTGTTGAACCCCCTTTTGCTTTAATGACAGCCTTGAGTCTGTTGGGATTCTTCTCTATCAGCTTTGCACATATAGATTGAGTAATATTTGCCCACTCTTCTTTACAGAACTGTTTGAGTTCGGTCATATTGGCTGGTGAGTGTTGGTGGATTGTGATCTTCAAATCTTTCCACAGTTTTTCACTGTGATTTAGGTCTGGGCTCTGACTGGGCCACACTGGGACATTCACTTTTTTCTCCTTCAGCCACTGTGTGGTCAATTTTGCTGTGTGCTTCAGGTCGTTGTCATGTTGAAAGGTGAACATTCTGCCCATCTTCAACTTTCTGGCAGAGGGTAGCAGGTTTTTCTCAAGAATTTGACGGTATTGTGCCCCATCCATTGTTCCTTCTACCCTAACGAAAGCCCCAGGCCCTGCAGCAGAAACCCCCCTCTCCCCCCCACAACAGGATGCTGCCCCCTCCATGCTTTACTGTAGGTATGGTGTGTTGTGGATGGTGAGCTGCATTGGTGTACTGTTTGGTATTGAGGCCAAATAATATGATTTTGGTGTCATCTGACCGTAAAACCTTTTTCTACTTGGCATCAGAATCTTCAAGGTGCATTCTGGCAAAGCTCAAATGAGCCTTAATGTGGCGTTTCTTGAGAAGTGGTGTCTTCCTTGTGACCCTCCCGAACAAGCCACAATTGTGGAGCTCTAGTGAAATTGTTGTTACATGCACACAATGACCACTCTTTGCCATAGAATCCTGTATCTCCTTCAAATTGGCCATTGGCCTCTTGGTAGCCTCTCTTACCAGTTTCCACCTTGCTCTTCCATCCAGTTTGGAGGGACGGCCGGATCCAGGGAGGGTCCTAGTAGCACCAAACACTTGCCACTTCTTTATGATGGACTTTACTGTGCTCCTTGGGACTGATAAAGCCTTTGAGATTTTTTTGTATCCATCTCCTGCCTTATGTCTGTCCACAACTCTAACCCTGAGATCTTTTGAAAGTGGCAGTTGTGTGCTGTCAGTTGCACTACCAAGCAAGGGAATGAATGCTCCAGGAACAGCTTCACTAATCACACTGATTACATCTGATCACAGGTGAAAGGAAGCCAATAACCGCAATGGAAATAGTGGGCACTTACACCTGATTGAGTTTAGGGGGGAGGGGGGTCTTTTATTCATCTTAGGATTTCTTGTTTTTTATTTTTTAAAATTCATCTGAACTGTAGCTGCGATATCTTTCACTTGGATGTTATAGATTGCATTGAGTAAGTAAAGCTGGAAAAAATATTAGTTTGTGTGTTTTCATTTAATGCTGTAAAGCAAACAAATGGGAATATTTCAAAGGGGGGGGATTCTTTTCTATACCCACTGTAGATGCTACATATTGGTGTTGGCTGAAGTGTTTCCCCACTGTCTACAGTATGTAAAGCACTTTGAGTGTCCAGGAAAGCACTATATACTGTAAATGTTCTTATTTAAAGTTACCTCGAACCAGTGGCTTATCTCGCTTGTGCTCCAATTGTTAATAAACAATACTGTATGGGACAATTGTACTTGCACTTTGGACCAGTGTCCTGCGCTCCATACGATGAAGGTTGGTGGAATTTGACACCCAGTGCGTCAGATGACTCGAGCAACATCTCATGTGCTAAAAGTACCTTAGAAATCCTGATTATGAACTGCTTGACTCCAGCCAGATGCAGATGTCCAGGAAAAATTGTAATGTTTAAACTTTCATGTCAGTATTTCACCAACAGTCGAGCAGGTCCTCACTGCAAGATGTGGGATGGGGTGGGGTCAGAAGTAGAAGAAGAGGGATGTCCAAGTGTTATCCTAATATAATCACTTATTATTTGGCTGATGCCTTTATTCAACATTTGAGATTGAGTTGGTTACATTTCTTTTGTTTTTCCAGTTGGTGCACGGGCAAGTGAAGTGACGTGTTCAGGGTCGCACTGTGCCAGTAGCAGCATTGGAAGCCACAGCCTCAGGGTTTGAAGTCCAAAGCCTTCACCACTCCGCCACACTTATATGCCATCATATATGACAAATTGTTCGCTGATGAGCTGTTGAGTAGGTAGTAGTGGTGTGCAACTCAGGAACAATTTGTTCTTTTTGAATGGCTCTTTTCAGTGAATCAAATGAATCAATTTGCGAGCACGAATGAATTGATTCAGTGGAACCCAACGAGAGTGCTGAAGCGCACACATGTCCAATAATATGGCATTAGCTTCTTTCGTTTCGCTGGCTCTGGTATCGGTTTAAGTTGCATGCGCAAAAGCCACCTAAATTGTCTTAGTTCTTTTTAATTCAAGCTATATAAAAACTGGCAAATGAAAACTCAGCAATGATGATTGTTTCATTCATCATACAAGTACAATACAGTAACAACACATTGATATTAGAATGTATTAATTGTTTTCTTTTTACAATTCGTTATTAGTATTGTTTTAAACTGAATACATAAACAATATTAAAACTAATGTGTTTATGTCCCTTTGTAAATTTAACAAATTAATCAGGCCAAACTGAACCTTAAAAAAATGTTATTTTAAATTTCTAACAACACTAGTTTCTTTACACTTTACTTTAGTGCACACATTTGTACAGCTCATGGACTGCACTGGGCACGTAATTATTTACTTTTGAATTTAAACAGATTCATTACCCGAGAATGAGACACACGATTCTTTTTCATTTGATTCGTAGACGGAATCATTGTCCGACAGTAACATGATTCTCATTCATCTGATTTGCAAACAAATCATTATGTGACAATGACTTGCGCGATTATTTTTCATTTGGTTTGTAAACTGAATCATTACCCAAGAAGGAGTAACATAATTCTCATTCATTTGATTTGTGAACAAATCACGATTCTCATTCACTTGTGATTCTGTAATGTTGCACATCTTAAATGTGTTATCCTGTTTTGTGTACTGAAACAGGACAATATCAAAATAATTATCATCATGTTAAGTATATAATTAATATTGATTTTATATATATATATATACATATATACAGTGGTGTGAAAAACTATTTGCCCCCTTCCTGATTTCTTATTCTTTTGCATGTTTGTCACACAAAATGTTTCTGATCATCAAACACATTTAACCATTAGTCAAATATAACACAAGTAAACACAAAATGCAGTTTGTAAATGGTGGTTTTTATTATTTAGGGAGAAAAAAAAATCCAAACCTACATGGCCCTGTGTGAAAAAGTAATTGCCCCCTGAACCTAATAACTGGTTGGGCCACCCTTAGCAGCAATAACTGCAATCAAGCGTTTGTGATAACTTGCAATGAGTCTTTTACAGTGCTCTGGAGGAATTTTGGCCCACTCATCTTTGCAAAATTGTTGTAATTCAGCTTTATTTGAGGGTTTTCTAGCATGAACCGCCTTTTTAAGGTCATGCCATAGCATCTCAATTGGATTCAGGTCAGGACTTTGACTAGGCCACTCCAAAGTCTTCATTTTGTTTTTCTTCAGCCAATCAGAGGTGGATTTGCTGGTGTGTTTTGGGTCATTGTCCTGTTGCAGCACCCAAGATCGCTTCAGCTTGAGTTGACGAACAGATGGCCGGACATTCTCCTTCAGGATTTTTTGGTAGACAGTAGAATTCATGGTTCCATCTATCACAGCAAGCCTTCCAGGTCCTGAAGCAGCAAAACAACCCCAGACCATCACACTACCACCACCATATTTTACTGTTGGTATGATGTTCTTTTTCTGAAATGCTGTGTTCCTTTTACGCCAGATGTAACGGGACATTTGCCTTCCAAAAAGTTCAACTTTTGTCTCATCAGTCCACAAGGTATTTTCCCAAAAGTCTTGGCAATCATTGAGATGTTTCTTAGCAAAATTGAGACGAGCCCTAATGTTCTTTTTGCTTAACAGTGGTTTGCGTCTTGGAAATCTGCCATGCAGGCCGTTTTTGCCCAGTCTCTTTATGGTGGAGTCGTGAACACTGACCTTAATTGAGGCAAGTGAGGCCTTCAGTTCTTTAGACGTTGTCCTGGGGTCTTTTGTGACCTCTCGGATGAGTCGTCTCTGCGTTCTTGGGGTAATTTTGGTCGGCCGGCCACTCCTGGGAAGGTTCACCACTGTTCCATGTTTTTGCCATTTGTGGATAATGGCTCTCACTGTGGTTCGCTGGAGTCCCAAAGCTTTAGAAATGGCTTTATAACCTTTACCAGACTGATAGATCTCAATTACTTCTGTTCTCATTTGTTCCTGAATTTCTTTGGATCTTGGCATGATGTCTAGCTTTTGAGGTGCTTTTGGTCTACTTCTCTGTGTCAGGCAGCTCCTATTTAAGTGATTTCTTGATTGAAACAGGTGTGGCAGTAATCAGGCCTGGGGGTGGCTACGGAAATTGAACTCAGGTGTGATACACCACAGTTAGGTTATTTTTTAACAAGGGGGCAATTACTTTTTCACACAGGGCCATGTAGGTTTGGATTTTTTTTCTCCCTAAATAATAAAAACCATCATTTAAAAACTGCATTTTGTGTTTACTTGTGTTATATTTGACTAATGGTTAAATGTGTTTGATGATCAGAAACATTTTGTGTGACAAACATGCAAAAGAATAAGAAATCAGGAAGGGGGCAAATAGTTTTTCACACCACTGTATATATAATTACCCAGATCTACATGCTGTCAAATAAACGAACCACACGCTGTGGCGCAATGTTAGGGGCTTCGCCTCTGGTGCTGACGTCCGAGGTTCGATTCCCGAGAGGGAGTGCAGTAGAGTGTGTACGCCTGATGAGCCCAGAATTAGGGCGAAACACGTGTCGCGTACTCTTTGCATTATTTGACAGCAAACTATTTCAACCCTATATATATATATATATATATATATATATATATATATATATATATATATATATATTATAATAAAAAAATCCAGGGACAAGACGAGACTTTTTCAGAGAGACACTTTCACGTCCCGCGAGACAAGACTTTGTGCCAAGAGATTTAACCACGCCCGGGGCTGGAAATAAAAGACAAAGAGTAGATGACAAAGTAGAAAGTTATAAAGAATTCAAAAACGCTGGTGTGGTACATATGCAGAGCAGGTTAGAGATAATGAAAGTATGACAAATCGAAAGTCTCAAAAAAATGAGAGTAAAGATCGCATTAGCGCAAACAAACAGAAATTATTACTCGGTGAAATAATGGAACAGCGAGAAGAGATCGAATATATTGTTTTGACTTAAACTTTAAGTCCGAAACTTGTAGATTGTCTAATTCGTGTTGCCATCAGGGACAAGTGGTGTTTCTTCCCAATGAAGAGGCGTATCTGCGAGAATTAAAAGATTTGTTGTTTGGTGAAAGTGAAATCCACATAAGCGAGCAGCAGAGACGCAGGCCAGAGGGGGTTGGCGAGCGAAGCAAACAGGGGGTAAAGCCCCCTAGCATATATATAGTAAAAAGGAGACACAACAAAGTGAAAGGGTTAGGGCATTACCTTGGTGGCCTCTGTATAATCTGAGGGAATGCATGATAACGTAGCACACAATCACTTGCAGAGTCATCTTTCCCGACGTGGGTTCAGAACAGAACTGAGAACATGATGGCCAGTTCCTGATTATATAGTTACTCTGCAGGGAGGTGCGGGTCCAGGAGGGCAGACAGTAGAAGTGATGTCAGAAGTGAAGTGGCTATCAGTATTCTGGAAGAGCGAAAGCATTAGACCACAGTACCAACACCTGCTCTGGTGGGTAAATACCGTCAGTAGAGCCCTTAAGCTGCCCTCCATGCGCATGGCAATATAAATACAGAAATATATATATTGACTTTTTTTTTTACTTAGCAGATGCTTTTATTCAAAGAAGGGAGGTCTGCATAATCAAGTAATGTCACTCTGGGGGTGCTGTTTAGGAACAAGTGTTACGGGACAAGGGTACAAAATTGATCATCACAACTAGAGAGCTCAGAACAAACATCCTCTTGAGTTACAACTCCTTGATAATAAAAATGTATCAGTTAGAAGTTCACCAAACAAGAGAGTTTTCAAAAGCTTCTTAAACATACTGAGGGAGTCAGAATTCTGAATAGAATAGGAGTTACGCATGCATGCAGTGGTGGCATCGCCAGACGCTGATCATCAGCAGTCCTGAGTGGGGGCATAGAACTTCACAAGCCCAATGTAGTGATGTGAAAAGAGCAGTGACATGAGCCCACCTCGGCTGTTTGAACACCAGACACATTTTGAATCATCTACTGTGGCTTGGTGACACGCTGGTACTCCTTTGGTACAAGACCAAAGTCTGGACCAAGCGTTGTGTTGCATACTCTGTTAGTCACTGTCACTGTATACAGTGAATCTGCAAGACTGAGAGACGGTAGCAACGTGGTCCCTGAAGAACAGGTGGGCATTAATCACTACCCTGCAGTTACATACTGACTTGGGTTTTAGTGATAATAAACCAAAATAATATAATATATACAAAATAAAGCAAGTCATTCCCCAGAACTTTAGGTAGATGCCAGTGTCTAATCCTAAAAATGAATTAGATGAATCAAATGAATTAAAATAATCAATACACTTAAACGGGCAGTTTGAAAGAGTCGATTTAGTAATGTGAATCAAAATGCCCATCACTAGTGGGTAGATGTCAGACTCAGAATATGATGAAACCTGCCCTTGCATTCTGATATATCAGGTGATGGTATTTACGTCATACATTGATGAATAAATGAACAATATTATTACTAGCAAATAAGGCAAAAGGACAAAGACCATATGCATGTAAGATTACACCTTCCTCATATGCCCCACCCACATCTGGCCACACCCCCTCCTGTGATCCGCAGGGAGGGGTATTTGAATAATTAGCCAAGTTTTCAAAAAAAAAAAGTAATTAAAGCCACGCCCACCCTCAATTATAATACATATACGCCCACTTTTTTCTCTACTCCCCCTCCCCTCCATTGTTCAGGCAGGTGAAATAACTGCAATAAAGGCACCATGCAGTCATCATTATAAACATCCTGTCATATCTTCATCAGGAATAGTGTGATTGGATCAAATCAGCTCCCATCAGCTGCAAAAACAATATATGAATAGGACAAGACAGCTTCTGAGGCAAGTGACTGAGTGATGCAGAACGAGACACTTTTAAGTAGAGTTTGCCATCGGTCATTGAGTAGAAATCTCGCAAGTCGCGTGTATTGCGGGCTGCTCGTAAGAAAGATGCGCGCGGCGACGTTAAACGGGAAGAATGTGGCGGCTTGCCTCGCCTCGCGCGGCCCTCTTCGCCTGCTGGGCTTTGACGTCAGAGCTGTCAGGAGCCGCACATGGATCGCGACTCGGCTGCGCTACCGCTCCAGTCGCGCAGTTGTGCTGAACCTGAGTGAGAGCTGCAACTGGGGGGGGGGTTCGCCAGCTGATTGATCGGCTCGAATTGCGGGGCATTTGCAAAGGGGTTTGCATTTAACACAGAAACCTGAGAATTATACTTCATTTTTATATATATATACATATATATATAAATATATTTTCGTATCAACGCGGAGTTTGTTTTTTTTGGGGGGGAGGGAGAAGGTAATGATGGCTAGACCGCTCACTATAAATCCAACTTTTCTACCTCCAACCCACGGAGTGCTTAAATCTTTACTGGAGAACCCACTGAAGTTGCCGCTGCACCACGAAGAAGGTAATTCACCTATTTACTGGGCGCACTGGGGCGGAAACTCAATTTTATGGATAGGGATTTTTTTTTTTGTTAGCTCCGCGAGACGCGTTTTTACTTCGATACTCCAGAAGGATGTCTGTGCGTTTTTATATTTAAATCTTAGCAGGGTGGACAAGAGTTGGTGACTAGAATGCACCCTGAGAAGCAATAGCTGATATAGGATGTGAAAAAAGAAATCAGAGAGTGGGGCCAGCAGGGTATTTAAAAAGGAAAGAGAAACACCGGAACGCTGACAGCCCGAGCGTGATCGGTGAATGCCGTCAGCTCGACGGTGCTACTGGGTTGGGATGTCATCTTCGAAAAAGTGCATTGACATGGGGACCCTAGGTTCAGAAAATGAATGGATAGTCTTACAAGAAGAACGTTTGTAATTCGGCTGCTGTTGACTACGGATTAGAGGCCGGCGATCTCTAAACACATATATACAACATTACTAGCACTACTAGTTGATTTAAAATATTGTTAGAATGAATCTAATATTTGTTATAATATTTAATGCATTGCAGAGATTCGTATAACTACAACCTCTGCAACTGGACATTTGTTTTAGTGAACATGACACATTTTGTGGCACAACATTGTTAACTGTCATGTAGTTCTATAGCAAGCTTTTCATAAGTTTATTCCCTTTATTTAAAAAACGATTCTTCTATAACGCTTGTAACTTAACTTCTGCTTTGGCATAATTCCTACCATTTGTTTGGAATTATCTCAAACAATAATCTGTGCAGCACCCTTAATAACTGGAGCATCGCAGTGTGTATAAAATATGCCTATGTGGTCTTACAAATGATTTAAAACGTTCATAACAGTAAAATATTACAAATGTCATGTGTATTTTTTTATTATGTATATTCATGGTTTTCATACTGTCTGTATAAATATTTTATGAAAACATGTACTTATTCTTTGCAATCTTAATTTTTCAGCAATCAAAATAATACTATTTTCTGCAACTACTTAGGAAATTTAACATTTAAAGCATTTGAAAGCCACAGCTTCAAAGCCGTCTAACTCCACCCCCTCCCTTTTTTTCTTTCTTTTAGTTGACCTAACTGAACATACACTATTTGAACCAAAACTCAATCATGCCCATTTTCATAATCCAAATCAGATATGCTACACACCTCAAAATGAAAGTGCTCTTCAGGGTGATGCCATTAGAGGAACCAATTTAGATTTCCCAAAGAAGCGCTTGTATGAAGGTTCCAGAAAGAAGTTCTAATGATTTAGATCAGTAATCAGTAAATAATAATGAAAAGACAACACATTTGTGAAACAGCAATGGGTTCGGTTTTTTAAAGGACTCTTGCTGCATATCTATCTATCTATCTATCTATCTATCTATCTATCTATCTATCTATCTATCTATCTATCTATCTATCTATCTATCTATCTATCTATCTATCTATCTATCTATCTATCTATCTATCTATCTATCTACTCGCACACAGGCTGGCTGAGTTCAGGTTTTCTTTAGTATCCTGCTCTAGGTAGTCAGCTATACAGTAAAGATTTCTCTTTTATCCACATATTAGGAACCTTCTCAAAGCCCAAAGAACCCTTGCCAGAATTAAACTGCTCTTTGTCAAGAGATGATTCTACAAGGAGCCACACAACCGAGTGAAGTGCCATTAAAGGACCAATATTTTCAGCAATGTCCATATAATTTTGTATGCTTGTGTTTCTCACATATTTTTTAACTGTTAGGTTTTAGTGCTAAACCTTTGTGAGCAACGTCTTGTACCAAACTAATCTAGCACATGTATGTGTTCAGCAGATGTCATTTGGAAGTATTTCAATTATTACTTGGTTTATCAAACAATTAATATTACTTAGATTTGTGACAGTGTATAATAACTCTTTTTTTGTACACATCTTCTTGAATGTATGATTTGAAACATATAAAACTTCTAAGTGTTGAGTGTTAGCTGTAGCAGACCCCACTTTTCACTATAGCATTTCTGGGAAATAAATATAGGAAAACAGTTATAGGTATAAAATATATAAAATTATATAAAATATAGTTATATTAACGGTTTAGGGTGGAGTGGTGGCTCTGAGGCTAAGGTATCCAGAAGGTTGCTGATTCGAATCCCCGTCACTGCGAAAAGAGATCCTACTCTGCTGGGCCTTTGAACAAGACCCTTAACCTGTAATTGCTCCAGGGGTGCTGTACAATGGCTGACCCTGCGCTCTGAACCCAAGGGGTATGCGAAAACTAACAAATTCCTAATAGAAGAAATTGTATAAGGCGAAATAAAGAACAAAAAAAAATTCAAAAAAGCCCGCTTTACCAAAATTACACAAAGTGGGATATATGAGCCAGAGTGGAGACGGCTGTACGTTTCTGCAGATGAGCCTTCTGCCCTGAAGAGGCCTTCCATCTAGCTGGCCTGCCTGACATGTTTGTTTATCAGCTGCTGCAGCCCGAGTTCTCCCTTTTCTGGATTTCTGTTTGAGTCATTATAGTACGAGCGACGGCGGCAGACCTGTTAGCTGCAGTACTTCCAAAGTGATGACTGTGCAAGCAAGTGGGTCACAGATTAAAAGTGTAAACTACTCCCCGAAAGGAAGCTGTCTGTGTAGCGACTAGTTGGCCCTTTTACAGCTGGCGCTCTACCTTGAGCAATTACTTGCTGGCACCCGCCCAACAATGCCAGCGCTCTGTAATGAGCAGAGTTCCTCCTGGCTTGTGCTTGGCTTACCCTGAAAACTAAACACGCATATTTCTGTGGAACACGATGTTTTGAAACTCTAAAGGATTCATCTTTCTCCTTCAAACGTGTAGACTTTTTTTGTGTGGGACAGGAAGTTTGTGGCTTTACTTTTCCATTTGGAGGTGGCAAGTGTGCCATTTAAAGTGCTCCTTTCATCTCAAGTGCCCTTCACATTATTTTAGGAAGTGATTTTGAGAGCAAAACAGGAGTGATGAGTGGCTATTGAGAATCCTCATACAATTAGTGAAGAGTGTTCAATGACACAAACATCCTTTTACAAAGTTTAAATGTTTTGTTTTTTTTTAACACACAGTACTCAATAATATTCTTTGTTAACCTGATTAGGTTGCTTGTACTATCTTGAGGAAAAGTGAAAAAGAACAGTATGTCATGTTTAGCACATCAGCTTACATTGTCGATCATTTTTCAGGTTTTGGGAAGGAAAAAGAGAAAGAGAAGAAGCTTGATGATGATGGGACAGGCACCAGTGTGCCTCAGTCAGCCTTTTTGGGTCCAACACTGTGGGACAAGACGCTGCCTTACGATGGAGACACCTTTCAGTTGGAATACATGGACCTTGAGGAGTTTCTTTCAGAAAATGGTATTCCTTCCAGCCCTGCCCAACGTGACCAAAATCAGCACCAGCAAGCCCCTCTGCAGCCAACTCCTGCCCCAGCAACACCCTCTGTCATGGACCTCAGCAGCCGTGCATCTACTTCAGTTCACCCTCCAATGGTGTCTCAGAACTGCATGAACAGTCCTGTCCGATCAGGTAAAAGTAAGCAATATATTCATTAAATAATACATTGACCGTAGCCCAAGAGAAGCGGTCTGAAAACGGATGGATGGGTGAATGAATGGTCATTTCAGCCAATTTGTGTAAGTCTGCATTTACCCCCCATCTCTCTTCCCCTTCTCCCCATAACGAGTCCAATGGCACCAATGTGAAAAACAGTTACCAATGTAACTGAGTGAGTCTGAGCAGTGTGAAAAAAAATGAGGACACGAAACCGAAATCCTCACATATTATGAATAGCTCAGCTCAGCGATCACAAGAAGAATGTGTGATTACGAATGATGTGCATGTCAGTTATATGTGGCATGAAGTAACTCTTGTGGTTCTGAAGACAATTCTAAACTAATACTTCTAAAATGTCCATAATTGCAGTTAGGTTTACATAGGGCAGTAAACTGTTCAATAAGCAAATTATGGTCCAGTGATACAAAGCCACGAATAAAAGTTAATAACGTGCAATATTGTGCGGTCCTCTCTGAACCTAAAACCTGCTTTGACACAAATATCAGAAAACCTGCTTTCCTCACATTTCCATTATCTGACACTTTGTATGTTTGATTTGCACTTAACCTTTCCTGCCCTGCTCGTTTCTTTTGCTTTCTAGCGTAACAAATATTATATGGAGTGAAGGATACGCGTGTATCTAAACTAGAGCACTCTTTAAAAAATGATTTATATACTTGAAAGAATTTGAACCAACTTCCTCTGCTGAATAATTTTGAATGGATATCTCAAAGCCGTTAGACAGGCGCATAACAAAAGCTCGAAAGTTAGGGTTTCTTGATATGTGGCAAGGCATTTCTAAAACATGAAAGTATCTGGTTTAATGTACATGTATTATTTAGCAGATGCTTAAAAATGATTGTAAGGAGAAACAAACAAGTACTGAACCATAGGTACTGTGGCTCAGTTAGGCTCTGAACAAAGCATCACCCAAGAAAAAAATCATTAAATCGATCATTAAAGCTAACTGCGGCAACCAGCAAATAAAATCACAATAAGTTACCTCTAGAAATCTAACCCGATTCCTTCAGATGTTTTTATCATTTTGTATTGCATCAAACTCAAAAATAGATTGCTGCTGATTTACAGGGATTGAGGATAACACTAAAGGTGTAAAGAGACCAAATGTGCTTGCACTTGTGTTGCTCGACCCGCATCTTGCCTCCAAAACAATATTATAATTTTCAAAGGAAAATATAAAGTGGGCAAATGCTGCATTTCCTTCTTCCCCCATCTGGGTGGGGAAAAGTCAAATTCTTATTTTTTTAAAATAAGGACTTATGGAGATGTTACACTTATCTAAGAAGCATTTTTGTCATTTTATTTGTGCAAGTCTTTCATACAGAATCTTTCTGTCCAGCAAACATATCCTTTCTTCAGACATGATGGGGTAAAGTAAAGAGATGCCAAGAACGTTCACCTGTGGTAGCACTGGTGTTTTGGCACCGCCGTGCTATAATGAACGGCTAGAGCCGTGGATTTTCACCCTTTCTGTACCTTGCATTGGCTAACAAGTGTTCTCGTGTCTGTATCCTACTTTTGATCGAGTAATTCCAAAGTTGGCAGAGATTATTTTT
Organism: Erpetoichthys calabaricus; assembly: GCF_900747795.2. Classification (NCBI taxonomy): domain Eukaryota; kingdom Metazoa; phylum Chordata; class Cladistia; order Polypteriformes; family Polypteridae; genus Erpetoichthys; species Erpetoichthys calabaricus. The sequence continues at coordinate 21,741,124 of NC_041407.2, forward strand.
TTCTTTTTATCATGTAATGTTATTTGCAGATAAATGTATTTAGCAGGCAGCATGGTGGCGCAGTGGGTAGCGCAGCTGCCTCGCAGTTGGGAGACCTGGGGACCTGGGTTCACTTCCCGGGTCCTCCCTGCGTGGAGTTTGCATGTTCTCCCCGTGACTGCGTGGGTTTCCTCCCACAGTCAAAGACATGCAGGTTAGGTGGATTGGTGATTCTAAATTGGCCCTAGTGTGTGGGTGTGTGTGGGTGTGTTTGTGTGTGTCCTGCGGCGGGTTGGCACCCTGCCCGGGATTGGTTCCTGCCTTGTGCCCTGTGTTAGCTTGGATTGGCTCCAGCAGACCCCCATGACCCTGTGTTCGGATTCAGCGGGTTGGAAAATGGAAGGATGGATGTATTTAGCAAAAGGTGCAAAGTTAGTCCAATCAAAATGCAGTCAATCCAATAAACTAAAGAAAGATTACAATTTGTTAATCTTAAGCAACACCAAAATACACCCTTACTAGTAAATGGAAGTGGAAAACCGTTTCCTTCATCAGATACTGAAGTGCACATGACTTCATCTTTTTAATTCCATGTCCTTTAGTTTATCAAGGGCCAGAAGGTGTCACTTCCCCAAAGCAGAATGTTCTGTGAAAAAAAATAAAATAATATTTGACATACTGCGTATTAATTACAAGCTGCACAGTACACTTTGACAAAGCAAAATCACAGCTTTATGTTGCATCTCATTCACTAACTTTAAATGGGCTCTGGTCCAAAGCAAGATTGCTTAGGCAAATTTCCATTGCAGCTGGCACAGCTACAGCACACATTTAGTTTATTTGAAAGATGACAATATAAAAGCTCAGCGAGGAACGTTAATCAGACTTTAATGTGGGAGTTGCTATTCAGTGTCTCGTCTTTTTATCTGAATAAATTACATCAGGAATAATTGCAATTTGATGTCTTGTCCTCATCCAGTCTAGAGATGCATAGCTGCTTGGGTAAATGTAATTTGTGCTCCATGGGTGATATTTATTTCTGTGGCACAGCAATTTGTGAGACAACAGAAAATGCCCTTGTCATCAGTGCTCTTTGCCTCCTACCTCTGTGAGTAGGCGGAATTAGCAGGCTTCATCTCGTCTCTAGAGCTTGGCCTACTTTGCCAATGTGGTCTCAGTCAAAAGTTACATTTCAATATTTGCATTTATCAAAATGGTATTTGCTTGCTCTGTTCTAAACGCACAAATATTTGGCTCAGAGTGAGCGCTCTGTCTGGTAAGTGACATGTTCAGTATTGTTTTAGCATCACTAGCTAGAGCTGTGAAATGCTTCCAGTTGCAATCTGTACATTCTGAAATCTCCAGTGTGCTTATGTCACTCTCTTTCTTTTATCGCTTTGAAATAATTACTCCAACTATCTAACTTAATCCAAGTGCATTTCTGTATTTATCTAGGTGCTGGTTCCTGGTTGGCCAAAGTTCTGTTTTTCATTCCAGCCCAAGTCATAGCAAGAGATTATTTTACAACTTTAATTAACCACATGCTTAGATTTCTGTTATTGACTTGCTCTTTAGTTGTTGTTGTTTGCTTCCCAAGAACTGGGCAAAGGTGCTCCTAGTTTTCCTTTCTATATCAGGTGCTGACTTTAATTCCTTCTGCCTGATAAATGAACTAGAGTTTGACTAAATACATTTGAAATATTTACTGTGTACAATAATCAATAGATAGGTACAAGTACAAATGAAGAGAAAGTTCCAAGCAAGCAGCTTCGAACACAGGCCATGTACCCTGAGGAAGCTTTTATGTACTGTGCATATAAAATGCAGTAAAGCTCATAAATTAGAACATGCAGAATACATGGAGAAACACGTATTACCACTAGTTCTGTTACACTCTCTTTAATGTTGCTTGCAAATATGTGAGCTGTTTTTCGTTTTCCTTCTTCCATTCATTTCTTTACTGCCAGCAACCAATGATGGCTTCTTATATATGGTTCAGGTATAACACACAAACATTAAATTTCAACAAGCAAAGATTCCAGGGATTGAAAAATAATTGTAAGGCTTTAAATACACATGAGCTTTCAAAGAAAAAAAATGTATTATTAAATGTCGTACCTTAGGTCTCAATGTGAGCTCCACAAGCCGTGACACTGCTAGATTTGGAGAGGGATATTTTGACACAAACGGGGCCAGGAAGGGCAGAGGGCGGCATGTGCTTCCCCTTCAACATTCTGCAGGGAAAAATATGAATTACAGTACTTTGATCAGTTTACGAGAAGACATAAATAAGCATTTATTTCTGCGTTAATCCAGTGTATTAGGGGTTCTCTGCATTTGGGCTAAAGTTTGTATCGTGAATGCTACTGCATAACTATTCATGAAATAGTGAGACTAACCTGGCGCTAAACGTGAGGAAAAAAGACACTCAGTTTATTTATTTTTTCTTAACACATGCTAACAGAAAATCATTGTTATGCGTCTGACATTTACATATATATTCAGTATTGAAATACTATCCTACTTTTTTTATGACCTAATGCATGATGGATACATAATCCACCATGTCGTCTTAATTTGATTTTCTTTTTGCTCTGGGTGGATTTGTTAACATACTGTTTAAATTGGATCTGATTTTTGTTGCAGAAAATTATTCATACCAATTCCATTGCTCATACTATTTATTAAACAAATGTAGCAACAGCAACTGCAAAGATAAATATCTCACACTTTCTTTTTGGAAAGCAAAAAATGAAATAATGAAAGCACCAAACACAATAAGAGCAAATGTTACATACTGAATTCCATAGATGTATACAAAGGTACATAACATATGATTGTTTTTATTTAATCTGCTAGCCTAGTAAATGTGTTTTATATATGTATTAAGCTATGTTTCTTAAGTATTCAAGCAACATTTGTGAGTGGGCAAGGATATTATGGGCATTGATGTTTACATCTTTAAAGATTTATGGTCGTTTCTCCAATATCACATCTGTACCAGAAGACCCACAACAATACGGGACAGGAGTTTTACAACCGGAAAAACAGGTTGGGTAGCGGACATCATTTGTGTAAGCTCTTAATATTTAGGCAACAGCACAGACTCTGTAAATATCTGTTTACTATTTCAGATATGCAGATAGCACATACATTCATCATGGACTATTCACTAAAGCCTGAACTAATTTTCCATAATGGCAGGGAAAGTTGAGAACAGCCAGCCAATAGTTCTGCTAAATCAGTACTGGCATTCAGCAGAGCTTGAATTTTTATGGTGCTCTGGCTCTAAAACTGAGGTATCTGTGATGTGCTGGGCTGTCATAGTTTTTGGTAAACATTAAATACGTAGTAAATGCTGAGTGGAATATCAGTGTGCGCCATGTCTGTACAGTGGGCACTGCAAAGTATGTATTCCACTGTCAACCAGAGAAAAAATGAAATTATTGTTATTGGTGAGAAATATACCTTTAGTGGTATACTAGCTAACATAGCTGAAATACCCGACATTGCCCAGGAGGAAAATAAAGTGTTTTATTTTTTTAATTGTTTGGGTAAAATATAATAAAGAAAACACAACTTTAAAAATAAAAATATATTAACAAACAAGGAAGACTCAGTAATGTGCTTATCTTGCAGTCTTGTATGTATGTTATCATCCAGGTGACGCTCGGAACCGGCCAACTCTATTTAATTTAAAAAGCAAGAGGGGTGCAGTGTGGTGTTGCTCAAACATAAAGAATGCTTACCTTGATGGTAACATGCATACAAGACCACAAGATCACCCCCCACCCTACCCAGAAGGGGGTGGGTTAGGGTTGATTTCACCCTACAGAATTTTTACGTGACCAATGAGAAACGTATGTACCAAGTTTCATGAAAATCTCTCCAGCCGTTCGGAAGTGATGCTGGAACATACATACACACATACAGAGACGCACATACATTGACTTTTATATTTATAGATTACTATATATATATATAAAACATAGTGGATAGATACTGAGCACTAGTAATGGACAGGTTACAATGACAACATACATACTCAAAGCAAGCATGATTGTTTGTACAGCCTCTTGTGACATACACTGACTGAAGACTTTTAAGGCATAACTCAAAAAGACGAAAATAAAATGCTGAAGAGAAAAAATGCTAAACGAAAACAAAATGAGGCCATTCAGGGCCATCTAAAAGGAAGCAGATGCACCCAAGTATAATTTTACTGTTTCTATTAAGAAAATGCTTATTTTTAATTAACTACAATAGGCTTTTAACACAAACATATCAAAGCCATGATTTAAATAAAGCTGTTTTTGAAAATCTTAAAAAGTGCAAGTAGTTGTGCTGAAGTTAGGTTAGGATTAGGATTTTTACTGGGAATAAAACCTACCACTACCGTCATCCGACAAATCAAAATGTGTATTGGATATTCACAACCTATTCAGTCAGAAACACTATAATCTTTTTAACTATCATTATGTGCACCCAATACAGCATACTGCCAGAAACTCCCCAGAATCTACAGAAAAGTTCTGCTTCATTACTGTCCTCCAAAGATCCCGCAATCCAAACTCAAAATGTTGTCCCTAATGGTAATTCTTTCCAGTGCATCACATCCAGTTACCTATTCCCAAACTAATGGTGCCAGAAAAAATGGGACCTCTTGTGCATACAGTTCTGAGAACTGATGATTTGGACGGGCCTTGGATACGTCCTAGTAAAATATATTCACTTGCCGGCGAAGTGCTGCCTCACCGTTCCTGGGTTCATATTTCAGTCGAGGCACTCACTCTCTGTGTGAGGTTTGCACATTCTCCCCATCAATAAGTGTGTTTTTCTCTAGGTATCTTGGTTTTCCTCCCATATTTCAAAGAGATGCTGGTTAAATTAACAGGCAACTCCAAAACAGCTCTCTGTGTGTGAACTGCAATGGCTCACTGTCCAAAGATGTTTCTTGCCTTGCACCCAATACTCTTGGAAAGCAGCTTTGACAGTTATACTGGATTTTTTTTTTTTTTTCAAATAATGGATGGAAATATTTATATAGCTTGAGGGCATGCAGTTGAGGTGGATTGGTGTGAGTGTGTTCACCCTGAGATAGACTGGCACCCTGACCAGGGATTATTTCGGCCTTGTGTCCTACGCTTGCTGGGATAGGCTGCTCAGGATAAAGCAAGTTTAGGAAACGTAGCAAGCAGTGACGACTAATGCTCTTGACTGATCCTAAAGTACGTAAGCCTTCCTAGCAGGCGCTTGACCCTTTTCTCCTTATCTGCATTTTGACTTTCACATTTTCTGCAGTCCCTGCTTGCTTGCCTTCTTCCTCCCGTATGTGGTATAAAGAGATGTAGCTTTGGATTCCAGCCAATTTTAGACAATGATAAAGTTAGTGATTTTGCAGTACTTGAAATTAAAAACCTAAGTATTCACTTGATCTACGGGTATCATTGATTAGCTGGTGTAAAGGCTTTGCTGTCATGCTCCATGTTGATGGGCAGGACCAGTGTTTACTTACTGGTGGTGAAGCAACTGGGAGCAAAAAAAATGCCTGTTACAGAACCAGGCAGCCCCTCTGCAACTGATGGAAAACGTATAAATATACTCAACCTTTTTTATATAGCACCATTCACATTAAGTGCATTTGCAACGAACTTTACAAAGCAAACGGCAATGCAAGGCGCAGGATGGTAAGGTTCATTTATAAGCAAAATTATGGGTAAGTCATGAGCAACCTCAAATGCCCTGCCATCAGATCAGAACAGAAATTAATTCATATTACACAGGAAACGGAACAGATTCAGCATAAACATGGCATGAATACATTAATATGATTTTAAGCATATCCATCTACAGAAGATATAAAATGGATGGATGTATGGACAACTATAGGATGTGAATCGCAAAACAGAAGTAAGCTGCTTAATCTGTCCGGGTCATTGGAGCGGTGTAATAGTTAATACTCACACCTCAAAACTTCAAGGTACACCGGTTCAAATCCTACAATGGTTAATTCTGTGTGAAGACTACGTAATCAAATTGTGTCGTCAATGGTTTTGTCTACTGGTTTTCCACGTTAATATATATATATATATATATATATATATATATACAGTATATATTTGTTAGGTTGGGCGGTGCCAGAATTTATTCATACTCACGCGCTTCTTGCCGTTTAAAGCTGTACAGTAGATGGCGCACGCCCCGTTGAGGTCAAACGTGAATGGTTAACTATTTAAAAGTGTGACAAAGGCAACAGTATGAGATATAACTTTATTATTTCTTACTGGTTACGCCGTGTTTGCTTTCCTCGAGTACTTTACCGCTATCTTATCTTTATCGGGCATCCTATAAAATTTATTTCCACGCAAAGTAAAAACTGCTGATGCTTTGAAAGTGAAACGCGAACCGCAAGTTCATTTGCGCGCATGCGTAAACCTGCACCTGCGGCTAACCCAATCGACTGCTGCTAAACAGGCGCTCGACTCCTCTCTCATTTTAACTTCCACTTTTTCTGTGGTCTCCGCTCTCACTCTCCTGCCCCCGTAAGTGGTATACAGAGACGTAGCTTTGGATTGCGGCCACTTGTATGCACATTACTCAGCACGTGAAGTTCCCCGTTGTGCGCAAGGCTCTACACGTGTGTGGTACACATGGCGTGGCCGTATGCACAACGCGCGCATTCCCATCATGCTTAACTGCACCGTCACATGGATTCAACCGTGCAGGTCACGTGTACCACGGGGTGTTAGCGCGCCAGAAGTTGAGGATTGGCAGCCGCGGAGGCGTGTCCTAAACGCGAGGTTAGAACAGGAGCAATCACACTGGACGGTGGCAGCAAGGGAATAGATTTGTTTTTATGCGCTCCACACTGATATATCGGTAACTAAGCTAAGTATTATTGTTATTATTTGTCAGTAGTCGACATGTTCCACTCCCTCCCACCCAAAAAAACTTTTATTGGACAGAAAACCGCTCAGTAAAAGTATGTGTGTCCATTAATATAAAGTTTTTTTTTAATCAAGAGGCCAATCGGCATGGGTGATAAGCAAACGTATCCCAAAAACCTAGAAATATGCTCCGGAAAACAGTAAAACTGAGTTGTGACATGGATATTATAATTTGGCAGCTGTGGATGGCACTATTGTAAAGGGTGATGTCAGGCTGGCACAGAATTTGGGAACATGAAAGTTTAAAAAGTTGCAGAACTGTTTGCGACATGTCTGCAGTGTTGGGAGATGCCTTTTCTATGCAATACAAATTATGACCCCTATCACAAGCTTTATCTTGTTTTCTAAAATAAATATTTAGTCACATGCACACAGTGGAATGAGATAATAGGATAAAATAACTATTGGCGTCGGTAAATACATAAATCCAATGAATGATTTCACACTGACACCAGCTGCTCAAGTATAAGTCAGAGATATTTGTAGATTGAAAAATATATCAAAGAGCCTTTATGCCCAGTTGGTGCATTACTACAGGTACTTAGTGGTCCACATCAGTGACAAGCTGGACTGGTCTGGTAACACAAAGGAACTACTGTATAGAAGAAAGAGCAGAGCAGACTTTTCTTAGGAGATTGCATTCCTTTAATGTGGGTAGTGACATCTCTCACATATTCCACAAATCTGTGATGGGCTTAGACGGTATTTATGTATCTATCTATTAAAAAGAGGCATGATGAGTAAACCCATCCCAAAAACTAACAAAAATAATGCACTGTGAAGTGGAAGCAAAAAATTGGCAGCAGTTGATGGCTTCTGTATCCAGTTGTGCCCGGTGGGCACAGAATATGAGGATATGAATGTTAATTAAAAGTTGCAGAAATACATGTGGCGTGTTTGCAGCTTTGAGGAAGGCAATTTCTATGTAATACAAATTATAACCTCTATCACAAGTCATACTTTGTTTTCAGAAATAATGCTCTGGTCATATGCTCACAGTGGAGTGAGATATTAGGATAAAATAACAGTTGGTGTTGGTAAAAAGTTACTGTAGATCCAGTGAATGATTTCACACTGACACCAGGTGCTCAAGTGTAAGTGAGAGATATCTGTAGTTTTAAAAAGGTATCAAATAGCATCTACACCCAATTACTATTCAGGTAGTGTATATGCAGGTGGTGGTGCATTGCTAGAAGTACCTGGGGGTCCACATCAGTGGCAGGCTAGACGGGTCTGTAACACAGAGCAACTGTTTAAGAAAGGGCAGAGCAAAGTCTTTTTATCTTAGGGGACATCCTTCACGTATTCTGCAACTCTGTGACAGTCAGTGCAGTTTTCCTTGCTGTGGTGTGCTGGGCTGGTAACACCACTTCAAGAGAGGCCCACCAAATCAACAAGCTAATTGAAAAGGCAGGCTCAGTTATGGGACACACTCTCTCATTTTGTCTTCCTTTTTATGCATTCTGGTATATACTTGAGAGGGGTTTGCTGTTTGTCATTTTATTAGAGTTTCTGTAAAAACCCAAATTTCCCCCAGGGGCATAAATAAATCTATCTATCTATCTATCTATCTATCTATCTATCTATCTATCTATCTATCTATCTATCTATCTATCTATCTATCTATCTATTATATAGTGCCCTTCATTTTCTGTCTGTCTATCTATTAAAGTAAGTGTTTGCATGTTTAAGGCAATAACAAAGTTAGTGACTTTGCAGTACTTGTAATTAAACCCCTGGGCATTCATATGAACTAAAGCAGTCTTCCTTCACCTTGTCTTGAGGCTTGCTTTTTTTGCTCCTTGCTGGGCAGGTCTAGTGTTTCCATTCTGGTTGTGGAGCAACTGGGAGCAAGAAAATGCCTGTTACAGAATCAACCAGCCCAATATTGGATGAAGTAGGTTAATACTTAGTGCAACATTCAAACTACCTGCTTAATATTATGTTCCCCTTGTAGCACCAAAATAGCTCTGACTGTTACAGAATCAACCAGCCCAATATTGGATGAAGTAGGTTAATACTTAGTGCAACATTCAAACTACCTGCTTAATATTATGTTCCCCTTGTAGCACCAAAATAGCTCTGACCCGTTGAGACTTGGACTTCACAAGACCTCTGAAGGTGTCCCGCGGTATCCTGCAGCAAGACATAAGCAGCAGATCCTTTTAAGTCCTGTAAGTTGCGAGGTGGGGCCTCCATGATTGGACTTGGTTTTCTAGCATATCCCACAGATATGCTTAGTCATATTGAGGACATTTGGAGGCCAAGTCAACACCTTGAACTCTTTCATGTTCCTTAAGCCATTCCTGAACAGTGCAGTGTGTCATGGTGCATTGTTCTGCTGAAAGAGGCCACTGCCCTCCGGGAATACTGTTGCCATGTAGGGGTATATGTATTCTGTAAATAACTTTAGATAGGTGGTATGTGTCAAAGAAATGAATTAGTTTTAAACATATACATCTAAAATGTAAGACAGAAAATGACTAGCTGAGTCTGGCTTACTGATAATGTGATATGTAATCCACTAATAAATACTTCATCAATTTTCAAGAGCTCAAATACAGAGTCGGTGATATAGGTTGGTATTTCTGAGAGGTGCTATGGTGGTGCAGTGGTAGAAACTGGGGCTCAAGTCCCAGTTTGTATGTTCTTCCCTGTGTTTGCATGCAGGTTAGGTGGACTGGCATTGCTATATTTGCCCTCAGGAGTGTGTGTGTATGTTTACCCTGCAATGACCTGGCACCCTGCCCAGGGATTGTTCTTCCTCACAGCTGTTACTTGCTGGGACAGGCTCCAGCTTCCTTGTGACCCTGCTCTGGATGAGGTGGGTTTAGAAAACGGATAGATGGTGTTTCTGTAATGCTATCATTTATATTTGTGCCTGATTCACAGACTGGCATTCAGCTTATCAACTTACAGCCAGCATGCTTTTGCAGACAAAGCCCTTGTGTCTGCAGAATCTAGCATATGCTTATTTAATTTCCTGTGTAATATCAGAGTTATTCTGCTAGAGTTGATGTGTTGTACTACATTTATTAAGGACACTAAATCATCCATCAATTTTCTAAACCCATTTATCCAAAATGGGGTTGTGGAGAGGCAGGAGCCTGTCCCAGCAAGCATTAGATGCAAGGCAGGAACAATCCCTGGGCAGGGTGCCAGCTCATTGCAGGGTGAGCGTACACATGCATGAGGGGCCAATTTAGCATTATCAATCTTCCTAACCCGTTGGGAGCACTTTGGACTTAAACCCATTGTCTCCTTGTTGCAAGACCACCATGCTGCCATTAGATCTATTATATTGCTGTTGGTTTGAAGCTGATGTTCGAACCTTCATTTTTTTTTTGTTTGAGCACTTGACTGTTGGTTCTGCAACTACAGTATATCAGCCATCAACTGAAAGACTTGTACTTTACAGCTGTAGTGTGAAAGGGGCATGAAATTAAAATAAACATTAAGTGTCCCACACAGCACAGAGCCTTGTCAGTAGCAGTGGCTACCACATTTAGTCAGTCAGTCAGTCAGTCATTCTCCAGCCCGCTATATCCTAACACAGGTTCACGGGGGTCTGCTGGAGCCAATCCCAGCCAGCGCAAGGCAGGAACAAACTCCGGGCAGGGCGCCCTACCGCATTTACCAATTAGATATTTTTGTGACCATAAAAGTGATTCATTTAAGTGACTTTGCAAAGTAAAATCAGCCGTCTCTGTTCTTGACGTCTTCAGCTCTTGCTCTGTTAATGCAGTGTTGCCTCCTTCCACACAAGAAGGCTGCATTGTGTAATACGGGTGAGTTTGTCATGGGACCTCTAAGTAGATAACGGGAGGCCCACTGAGCATTTTCAGTCATGAAAAGAGTAAAAACACATGTTAGTGTTTTTCAAGGGAGTGTTTGCTTTCTCATGACTAGATTTATATAATAAATAGTGAAGAGTTCTAAGGTCAGATACGTTTGATTTGTGTCTTTGCTGTAGGTTAGTGCAGGCTCTGTCTCCTTACATCAGTAGCAGTAATTCTTTTTATTAGTGCATGTGTTAGGTAGGGCGTGGTAAGAAGCTTATTAGTATATCTAACATAGAACATTTTAATTATTTGCTTCCATTGTTGCAGTGCAGGTAGCCTCAAAATTGAAGCTGATGTTTTGTAGCATTGATTCAGGGAGGAATACATAAACACCCCATACATTTAACCCCATGTTTTGCACTCATTGACATTTAAATTGGAAACTCAATTCATCTGTTTGTTTAACATCTTTTTGTCAATTGTAGTTAAAGAGGGCCAGACTTCATTCAAGTAGCATGGGGATAGGATGCAGGTAGCAACTCTGGAGAGGAAGGCAGTTCATTCACTCATAAAGGGGCTGATTCAGTCCTCTTCTGACCTGAAATGCACGTCTATAAGAAGAAGCCACGGTCCCCAGAGAAAACCTTGCAAGCACAGAGAGAATGCGCAGACTACACATAGATATCAACAAATTCACCCCTTGTTTCAGGGGCCTTGAGGCAATAATCAACACTAATCAATACTCCATCCATCCATTATCCAACCCGCTATATCCTAACTACAGGGTCACAGGGGTCTGCTGGAGCCAATCCCACCTAACACAGGGCGCAAGGCAAGGAACAAACCCCAGGCAGGGCACCAGCCCACCGCAGGGTGCACACACACACACACCAAGCACACACTGGGGACAATTTAGGATCGCCAATCCACCTAACCTGCATGTCTCTGGACTGTGGGAAGAAACCGGAGTACCAGAAGGAAACCCACGCAGACACGGGGAGAACATGCAAACTCCACGCAGGGAGGACGCGAACCCACTGCACCACCGTGCCGCCCCTAATCAATACTCTACCTACTTTATCAGTTTTAAATGTTATGTGTAGAAACTTTGTATTCATAAAAGAGTGTTTAGATTTTAATCTTTCATTTTCATTTTCTGTCAGAATTTTGTAGAAGGATTATTTAAGACTTATTGTATCAAAAATATTTTTCCAAGTGGCCACTTTCTGTATCTTTTTTTCCTGTAATGTGTTTGTAAGTACTATTTAGTGCATTGACTTGAGAAAGAATAAATTGATTTGAAGTGACCGTCATGCCAAGGTGATATACTTGTATATTATCAAATGATGTTTCTCCTGTCAGGCAGGTCTGGTAGATTATGTGACTTGTTCAACGTTTCAGATGGTGTGTTAGTGAAGGGCAATGAAACTACAGCTCTGTTGTCTCTAGTCTATACCTTTGGATCTAGAATGTTCCCCTTGCTTTTTTTGTTTTTTAATGTATCACTTTTCAAGGTGTTTTTCCAAGTGTAGGATTTCCTATATTTCTGCAGTTGAGGAGTGGCAGGTCATAGTGACTCGTCTAGGGTGGCGATGATGGCAACTGAATGGTCAGAATTGTGCTTGTCGTTTATTATTTGGCCACACTGACTTATTTTATGTAATCTTATGTAATATTACCCAGAGGTATGTACACTGTTAATGTTTTTTTACCAATTGCAGCACAAACAGGAGCACTACTATCATTTTGGTTACGCACAGTGCTGGGCACTGAACTGAAGGATTGTCTAAATCTGTAGCCACACTGCAAACAAGCAGAGTCTAATCAAATATAAACTTGATCAGTTCTTGAAGTGGCCATTTTGGACTGCTGCATATAGTTGATATTAAGCAGGATCAGTTCTTAGGGTCAGAACAGTAACCTGAAAAACAGTTGTGATACCACTGCATGCAATAGTATCACCACACCCTACTAGCCGAAGTGTTATTAAAAGACTTGCTGCTTATGCTGATGAAGTTTGAGCAGAAAATTAATGTGTCACCACACTTCAAGCTGCAAGGGAAAAACTGAAAAGACAACAAGAAAATGTGGGCCGTCTGCGGTGTGCATATGTGTCTATAGGTCACATGTATTGACATGCTGGAAGAGGTATGTTTAGATTCTTCTATCTTCTGCTTGCTTTCATTCACACCATGTGTTCAAGCATGGGTTTCCTCTGGGACCCTGTCAATTTCTGCCTCACGTCAGGCTAGTTAATCTAAACAATTTTTTTTCTCCCTGAAAAATCTGGAAAACAAGCCAATATGCGTATACATGCGTTCATCTGTGTGAAATGTATAACATTGGTTTTCTCAGCTACGGGGGAGGTAGAGGAAAGTTAACCTATGTGCAAACAATATGAAAAAAAAATAAATTAATTTAAAAGATAGCTATTGTTTGTCTTGCATGCCTGCTTCTTCGCAGCCTTGATACTGAGTGGATGTGAGCCAAAAAAAATCTGAAGTAGAGGAGTCTGGACTTGTACCGCAGCTCGTATATCAAATGAAAACAGACGGCTGGACTTGGCAGAACGTCCAAAAATACCAGCAAATGCATTTTCATTGCTTGACACCTCTCCCCTACCAAATTAAAAAGTTGCTCAAAGGTTTATAATTAAAAAGTTGGTATCTGGCAGTGTAGTGAGAAGTTCTTTTTTTTCTACTTCTTTGTTAATGTTTGTTTGTAGCTCTGTTTTCCTCTGCTAGTCACATTTGTACAGTATGTTGACTTTCATACAGGGTTTTGGGCCCGATCCAACCTGACCTGCCGTGCCTCCAAAAAACAGCAGACAGTTTGGCAGAATATTTGCATTGACGGAGATTGTAGGAATGTGGGTTGGATCTCTGCAAACTCCCTTCCTCAACATTTGAGTTGTTTGGCACAGAATCTGTGTGGTTTCATTGAGGAGGTAGGAATGAAACAGAGAAAAAAAAATACAAGATATGACTGACTCAGTTTTAGGTGCCAAACCCCACCATTTTTATTTTCAAGTTGGGGTAGTGTTTTGATACACAGCTTGAATCTGTCACAGAATGGTAATTTCAATAATGTGTGCTGCCACATATTTTTGCTTTTCATAACCAGAGCAGTTCACTCTTGGATCAGTAGAATGAGTATTTGCTGGTTAGGCCTAATGCCATGGATGTGAGGAAACCTTTTGCTGCAAGGTCAAGAAACGCCTGTAAGCACCTTCTGGCAATCGGGCGGTTGGGTAGATGGGAAAAGGGGGCTTTTTGTGCTAGCATTTACATATTGATGACCGATCCAGGCATTGATGTTTGATTTTAGTTTCTCAGGATTACAAAAGGCTGGAATGGCCAACAAAATATCACTCATTAAATGCTGCTGCTGCCTTGTAGTTCTGTGGTTCAAGGTTCAGTTCATGGCCTTCCCCATTTGTAGTACGTGTGTGTGTTGTCTCCAGTTTTCTCACACAGACACAAAGACATTTTAGGCGTATATAGGTGTCTGTATCAGTGAGCATGGCCTGTGATGGGCTAGAATTCAATGTAGGGTAGGTAAAGTATTGGAATCCTCCAAAAATTCCATTTTGAGATTTTGATGAAGCTCGACGTTTTAGATCTCCCTGATTCCAAAATCACCATTTTTGGAATTATGTCTGTGTGTCTGCCTGTGTATTGTGACAATGACGCTATACCAGCCCTCAACCTGACACAGACAGATGCAGGAGGCACACTGATAAACAAATGAATGTTTTTATTTCTTTTCTTCGCCTGTGCGCAACGCCTTCCCCGTTCCCCACTGGTACAACACAGTCCCACAAGCACAGTAGCACACAATTTCTTCATCTCTTTACTCTTTCTCCTCCATTCCTCCTCGGCAAGCTTCGTCTCCCTCCTCCTGACTCCGGCTCCCCGAGTAGTGCCTGCTGGCTCCTTTTATAATGCGCCCTGAAGTGCTCCAGGACCTTCATTACCTATTTCCGGCAGCACTTCCGGGTGTGGCGGAAGAGCTGCTCTGTAGGGCTCAGCAGCAGCTACAGCACCCCCTGGCGGCGTCCCCAGATCCCAACAGGGCTGCACCCAACTCCAACTCCCATAAAGCCCTGCAGGAATCCTAGGCACTGCTGCAACCCAGGGGGACTGCCATCTGGATAGGCTGGCTCCCCCGGTCCTCCCAGCGTGGAGGTGTCCCTTCTGCCACAGTATGTAAACACAAAAACTTGAGTACACTTTCACGTAGGTCCACCAAATTTTGCATACAAGTATTAGCTACAATACATAGATTTCTATCAACTTTTGGGCTATTTCCTCTAACTGGAACTGATACTTTACCTTTTATTTGTTTTGTGCCTGATATTACCAGAATAGGCTGCAACTCCATGCAACCCTATCATGAAGGAATCAAACTAATAGAATGGATAAAAAGCTGACAGTAGAAAAGATGGCTTTGAAGCCAGTGCTGGATTCAATGCAAGCTCTCACACAGGAATGAAAGGAAGAGGACCTCATGAGGAAGAACAAAGACATACATACAGGGAGAACGTACGTAGTAACTCCAAAAGACAGACACCTCAGTGACAAAGCTGGATTGTGGTCCGAGCATAGGGAGGTAGCCACCTCACCACCAAAGATATGCCATCTTCTGTTATCCTATAGTGTATCTGCTGTACTTTGTGACAAGGCTTGTTTTGAACTTTGCTGCAGTGCAGCTGATTAAGTCATTTGAAAGGATTCTTCTTTCATTTGAGTTTCAAACAAAAAAAAAACAAAGGTGGCCTTATGCAGTGGTGTTATGGCTCTTATTAATCTTAATTTTACAGAGCCTATTTCACAGTGAATACTGTATCAAAGTGCTTTCCATGCACACTACTTACAAGTTACACATTGTACACACACAACTGGCAAGGGAATGTATTTGCTCTGGGTTATGTGGTAAGCCATTGGCAATCGATGTCCTTTTTCCACTGTTGCACTGTGTTGAGCCAGAATGCTTTGTGCCAGTTAGAGGTCAGCACAGCGGAGTACAGCTTCTGGCTACTTTTGTTTTCCTCTGCCATGATGCAGAGGTCATACTTTTGATCAGAACAGCACATAGGTTATGACACAGGTGGTGAAAATGTAACTAAAAAAAAAAAAAAACCAAGAAGAAGACTGGTAACAGTGTTATGGCTGGCTTTGCTTGTAGAATTATGCAGAGAAAAGTACATGGAAATCTTTATGAATAGTTGTACATTATATTTTGGCTTGGCGGAGACTGTTTTAAAGCAGCTGAATTCTGATAATATTAATTCTCAATTTTGGATGCAGACTCCTTCATTTCGTTTTCTGGAAACTACAGTTGAGATTTCTCTTAACTTTTCATACTCCTAGATCAAAGAACTTATAATTGCAGCATGCAAATTTATTTTGCAGGAGCCTGCGCTCCAGTGAGCTTCCAGGTTTTCGACAATAGGTAGTCACTATTTGAACTGTGAATATCCGTCAATCACCACATTCACTAGCAGGCAATCATAACATAGGTGTTTTCTGGAACTTGGCATCTGGTACTTTCCTAACATCTGCAAGGTACCAGACTGTCAGTGGGTTACCTCTTGACAGAGTACACTTTGTGATATTTGTGAAGGCTGCATGTCTGTCAATGGCCTTCATTGTGTTGAGAGCTGCCTGTTTGACAGCACCATGCAGTTAACACAAGATATACAGATATTTGTTACAAAGCAGATATGCATGTAAAAAGTACACAGGCAGCAGTGTCAAAATAGACGTTTATAACAGTAAACTACAAATGCACCTGATTCATAAGAGAGAGACATCTGTGTGGCGCTCTTTAAGGAGGCGCCATGTGTCGCTGTACCAGCACGGTTGCATTCCAGAAATGTTGACCCTCAACCCACTTATAATCAGCATGGCCACAAATATGAAGCTAGGTTGCTCTATTTAGTTGTTGTTTTTTTTTTTGTAACTCTGCAATAGTCAAATGGCATTTGCAGAAACACAGGCTACAGTATGGCTTCTTTGCTCAATAGCGGAAAAAACTCTCATGTGTTTAGTTTAAGCCAGGAGTAAAATTTCACATCTTTTTGTGGTAAACCACACGCTAACCAATGGGTGTCTTGTGAGAATGTTAAAAATTACTCAATTTATAATCTTGTTCTCCACAGTTTATAACTTGTTGGTGAACAATTGAAATCTCAAGTCAGTGTTTTGTCGTTTTATTTTGGAAAGTGCTGCTCCATGGTGTGAAATGAGATAGAAGCCTTGCTGATTGTGTACAGTAACCTACAGCATCCCATTGGAAATGTTTCGTGATAGACACAAGCCTTACAGCACTGAAAACCTGAAACATTAATGAGTGCCTGGGCGAGAACTGGGCTACTTTGTCTGACTTGAACTTGCAGATCTTTACGGCCTCGGGTTGCTCATTGTTTCAATTAGAATAGTTATAGTCGTTCAGCAGATACTGGGCCTGTTTTAGTGTAAGAACACAGATCCCACAACATTCTCAGACTTCCATCTATCCATCCATTATCCAGCCCGCTATATCCTAACACAGGGTCACGGGGGTCTGCTGGAGCCAATCCCAGCCAACACAAGGCACAAGGCTCCTGCAATCCCTGAAATCCTGGGCAGGGCACACACATGCTTAACAATTTGAGAGCTGAATATTTTTCCAGTTTTCTGAAAAGCACACAAAGCAATGGTTTCACACAGAAATCAATATAAAACGTCCTTTGCTGCATGCCGTGGCTGCTGTCAGCGCCCATTTGGCAACTCAGTGACCAGCAGGAGTACGTGATGGGCCGGCTGCCTGGCTGTCTTCGCGCAGCAGTAGTGGTCACAGTGTGACGCAATCTAGTTTGTACTGCTTGTCATCGTAAGAGGCCGTCCTTCCAGGTGAACGTTAGCGTAGGCCCATTAGCTACACAGACATGTGCAGCACCACGATCAGCTGACGTTGGTCCCTTCACTTTCGTTTCCGATCTCCAGATTACTTACATCAAAATCTGACAACTCAGAGTCCGACTCAGTGATATGATACGCAAAATGTCGTCCACAGAGTATTTTGTTTTGCGCATTCGCTTTGCTCTTTCGCCGGATGTTGACGTCATTTGAGGGGGTGTTTGCCCTTCGCTACTCATTCACGCGCAGGAAATCTTGGTCAAATGAACAAAGCTAACATTAAAGAGAGTTGAATTAAAACATAACGGCGAGTTTTGTCACAGTGTACAGCTGATTATCGTCCTCCATTCCTGAATTTCGACGAAAGTCGACAACCGCCCTGAAAGAGTTGATCTAACTCAGGTTTGCGGGTGGGGCAGACACTGGCAGCATCAGGCCCAGAGCAGCAGCCATTCAGCCATGCAAATACCCATGCTTAATTGGGGAACACTTACACTTATGTTTTTGGGATATGAGAGAAAAGCTGGAGCACCTAGAGAATAATCCACATCGACATGGGGAGAATGTTCAAACGGAGCACAGTCAGTAAAAAGGTGAGGAATTTGAAGCAAATGAGGCTAGACAGCTGAGGCAGTAGTGATTTCCATCATGCCTGTGTGCCATTAGAATAACCTACAACAATTTCAAAATGACCTAATAAGAAATTATGTCAAGTTCCAGGTTTATTTTGGCATATGCAGAAGAGAGAGAGAGGGAGAGAGTTTAGGGGCATTGGCTGATACAGCGCATTGCCGCAACCACCACATGATAAACCACCTCAGGATCCCAGATTAGGAACCAAGCACACCCATGCAACAGGTGACACCTCAGCACCACACTAGTTCAGATGGAATGGAACCAGTGTGAGTTTATGTGGCTAGAGTGCCAATCCTGCCACCAACCCCCAGGTTTTTCCCTGCCGGTTGGAGGGCCTACTTGCAAGACTGGATGCAGGTTAAGGGCCTTGGTATAGCTGAAATCTGCTTAGTGCCTGCCCTCTCAGTTTAAAAGCAGCATTATATTAAAACAGTAGCACAAACACACAGTTAGCATTATATATTTTCTTAATAACTTTATTTCAAGAAGGTAACATAGTATGCAGTCAAGCAAATATAATTTGTAGAATTTATACAACAAATTACTTCAAACTCAATCTAGAATTAACATTAAAGAATACAAAAAAGAACAGGAAAATATCTAACAAAGTTGACAGTTAACATTATAAACATCTGATAATCTTTTTATGTACTTTTTCAGTTCAGGGTCACAGGGAACTGTAGTCAGTGCCTTCAGCAGCAAACTGGGGGCAGGAGTTAACCCATAAGTAGGGTAGCAGTAACATGCAGTCAAAGCTCACATATACATACCAAACGCACACACACTGGGAAAAGAGCAGTCCACCGACCACACAAATCTTTGGGATATGAATGGAGTACTCAGAGATACCCTTATATAAACACATCCAAGCACTGCAGTCATTGAAGTTTGACCACAGTCCCATTTCCAAACTGAGATACAGTAATCCCTCGCTATGTCGCGCTTCGCCTTTCGCGGCTTCACTCCATCGCGGATTTTATATGTAAGCATATTTAAATATATATCGTGGATTTTTCGCTGCTTCGCGGGTTTCTGCGGACAATGGGTCTTTTAATTTCTGGTACATGCTTCCTCAGTTGGTTTGCCCAGTTGATTTCATATAAGGGACGCTATTGGCAGATGGCTGAGAAGCTACCCGGCTTACTTTTCTCTGTCTCTCTTGCACTGACTTTCTCTGATCCTGACGTAGGGGGTGTGAGCAGGGGGGCTGTTCGCACACCTAGACGATACGGACGCTCGTCTAAAAATGCTGAAAGATTATCTTCACGTTGCTATCTTTTATGCAGCTGCTTCCTGAAACGACATGCTGCACGGTGCTTCGCATACTTAAAAGCTCGAAGGGCACGTATTGATTTTTGATTGAAAAACAAACTCTGTCTCTCTCTCTCTTTGTCTGCTCCTGACGGAGGGGGTGTGAGCTGCCGCCTTCAACAGCTTTGTGCCGCGGTGCTTCGCATACTTAAAAGCAGCCCTATTGATTTGTTTGCTTTTCTCTATCTCTGTGACAGCCTGTACTCCTGACACGCACTCCTTTGAAGAGGAAGATATGTTTGCATTCTTTTAATTGTGAGATGGAACTGTCATCTCTGTCTTGCCATGGAGCACAGTTTAAACTTTTGAAAAAGAGACAAATGTTTGTTTGCAGTGTTTGAATAACGTTCCTGTCTCTCTACAACCTCCTGTGTTTCTGCGCAAATCTGTGACCCAAGCATGACAATATAAAAATAACTATATAAACATATGGTTTCTACTTCGCGGATTTTCTTATTTCGCGGGTGGCTCTGGAACGCAACCCCCGCGATGGAGGAGGGATTACTGTACACTAAATCCAATTAATGCACAGAACAAGCTGTACTTATTAAATACAAGCCGCCCCCTGCAGCTCTGCCTGAAGGTGTAGTGAAACAGGACAGTGAGGAGGGCCCTGCCCAGCTCCTCACTCCTGACGTCACGCTTCCCCTTCCCCTCTGCCCGCAGCCCATGTCTTAGATTAGCGCAAATCTATCGCTCCTACAAGCAAACTATGATACTTAGCGCCATAAGAGAAGTTGCAAAATCAACCGGAATGTTCAAGCAAATTATAAAAAAAAAGGATCTAAATCCGTTAAGTAGTTCTCACGTGAAAAGCGAACAGACAGACAGACAGATGTTGGATTTTTTTATATATATAGAGATGGAAGGCAGTGTGCCCCTATAGTGCATAAGGTATTGGATGGCCATCAAGAAGTTGCCTGCTCAGCTCCTATCTCTTAACACACTCCATCACCTTGAGTGAATTATATAAGCTTCCAGGACTCCCTGCTTGTAGAAGATACAGTGTAAACAGTCATAACATTTTGATTTGATAGTCATTTGGGATAAATGAATCAGCTAAATCAATCAATGCAATGTACCCTGAGTGTTCCTCTGCAGGGAGCACAGCTTCAAAATGAGCACCACGTTACCGTTGGTTGAAAGTGTTTTTCAGATCTTGCTTGTTGGAGTTTCTGTGACATGCCGTACCATTCACAAGAAGGCATTGTTCTGTAATATTTAAACCCAGGCCACCAGGTTCTCATTCACTTGTTTCGGGCTGCGTCAGGCCAGTTTGGCCTGTTGGCATCTATTGACACTTGGCAGTGGAAAATGTGTGGCTGCTTGCGGGTCTGAGTTTTAGCTGTAGTTTATTGCTGTACAAATGATTTGAAAGACTTCAGTCTTTTGGGTCTTTAAAGACAAAGAGCATGGTGCTGCTGAAAGAGCATACATGATGAGTACATAAGAGTTACTTGCTGCCCCAGCAGAATCCATTTGTCAGTCCATTTATTTCTGTGGGATGTTGTGCCAAGAAATATGAATAAAATTAATCTTTATTGTGAACTTGCTGCTTAATGGCCATGGGGATTTTCTGAGAGAAGACGGAAGTAAAATTAGATTTTTGTGCTCTGACTTGGGTAAGATGATCGGCCTGCCAGTTACTGCCAACTGAACAGAGATGTAGAGATCTTTATTGTTGTTGACAAAAATGTGTCCCGGCTTCCCTATACCCAGTGGGTACAAGTGACAGACAAGGCATAGACTCTACATTGCAGTTCAGTCTGATGCAACAATGGGATAGAGCCTTCCTTTACCTGCACTTCTTATTCAGTAGCCCAAAAAGAGGCCATCATAACTCTGCATCAATAGTTTGTAGCGGTGCCACTAAGATTCACACCATCCAGAAGACGGTGATTTATTTATTTTTATGGTGGAGATTCCAGGGACGCACCCAGCCTTGGCCTGACCTGCACGCACTCACAAAAAGAGACAAAAACAAAGCAAAGTGGTAATCAAACAGCAAATAAAGAATGTAATGAAAACAATGATACCACCCCTGTTCCCCTTACCGCGACTATACATTAAATACACAAAGCACAAACAAAACGCATACAGTAAAGTCCATGAAAAACAGCAACAGATGAAATGTAATGATGGGAATAGATAGTCCGGAGATCCACACATTGAATGGGAATGTAAAGACATTCCTACCGGTAATTCCTGAAATGGTGAAGATGGGTGGGCAGGTTCAGGAGTGCTCCTTTCCTCGCTGGATGGCCATGAATCCACTTACAGTCCTCATGTACACAGGCAGGCGGCAGACAATCCAGACCCCAACCACAAAACGATCGAGGACACAACGAATAAGTACAGGTAACCCAACAGAAGGCAGACAGAGAGACAGGAACTTGAAACACAAATTACAAAAAAACTTTTTTTTTTCTTTTGGTCACTGGCCCCCTTTTTAAAAGCCGTGCTGACATCCTTTGATCCCAACAGCCCCTGCACCCTCAGCAGAAGACCAATCAGAGCCACTGCAGGGACTGCTGGGAGTTGTAGTTTCAAATTGAAGTAGCCCCGCTACAAGTTGCGCTAGCGGGATGCTTTACCTCAGTGTGTACAGTAGATACACTTCCACGACTGGGATTGACTTAACTGATGCAGCTCAGTAAGAATTGTATGCATTAGGTTCCCTTTTGGAAGTGTACAATACCCAGGCAGGCTTAGCATATGCTGTAATTTTGAAAACTCTGTGCCACTCATGTAAAACGTTGATTGCCCAGATGAGCACACAGCACAGTAGATGGACAGTGTGTGCTCCGCTATCAGAATATGTAGTTAAAAACTAAAGGTTTAACATGACAACTGTGACTGGACTGATTTTTCTAATTACCATTTTATATAAATGTGCTACAGCAAACCACCATGCCAGGGTTCTACATTAGCACCATACACTGTTATTTGTGTTGAAGTTCACAAGCATCTCTTATAAATACTGTATACCAAAAACAGAGTTGTATACCATCTGTGCCATTTACTCAGCTTCCTCACAAAGTTATGTGTCTTACCCAATTAAGTGCAGCCACATTTGGGGCCCTAGTCCTACTTAGAATGGCTGACTGTTGCTCGTATCAGAACCACCACTGTCCCTGGCCGGCATGTACAGATTTGGAAGGAATCGATGTTTCTTGTATTTTCAAAAGTGCTGGTGTAAGACTCAGTGAGAAATATGGCAGGGATGTGCCTACTAAAATGATAATGGTAAACCGGGAGGCACTTTAATGTATGCAGCATGTATTCTCTTGTATGTGCTATGAGGGGCACAACAATGAGCAGTTTGGAAGAAAAATTCGTAAAGTCCCCAATTTTCTAGGCCTTTCTCAGACGCCACAGGTAGCGCAGATTTTGGACATAGGATTCATCTTCTCCCTGAAAAGTTTTAAGCTGCATTTCATACAGTGCTCTATTAGGGCACCAATCCACAAAATGCATTCCCGCCTGTTCTGCAAAGAGGTGCTAGTTGTAGAGGGTAGGTGATAAGGCACGAGCACTTGGAATCTAAAAACATGCTTTCACTTGTCCCACTCTTTAGATGAGAGACCACTGTACCTGCCTGCAGCCTGTGATAAACTCACAAATATAGGTAATAAAACGTCTTTTCACAATGTCTGAAATGCATGAGTCAGCTGCTGCTGCTTCTCATTCGCATTATCCTAGTATCAAATGGCAGTATTGTTTTTAGATCTATGAAGATTAAACGATTAAAGCCTTTATTTCAGACAGGTGTCAGTCCATTCAGAGGGTGTAAATTTAGGATGAGATTAACATGCACATTGGTTAGAAAACACCCCCTCAACTGAAGGTTCAGAGCAACTGACTGTGGACAAAGCTGCCGTCAGTCAACACAACTGAATGTAATGGCGTACCGTGGTAAGGACATCATTCAGGGTATCCACACATAAAACCAAATCGAGAGTGAGAGTGTGTCTTCTGGCATCATTTCTAACTTCCCAAGTCTGACCTCACTAGCAGCCCCACGACTTTATGATTTATGTTCTCGTAGTTCAGTACATGAAGGTAAGGCAGCTAACAGAAGTTGAATTTCCCATCAGCGTATTAGGTATTGTGTAAATAAAATATCATTTCCTTTACAGCTGGTGTGGTCTATAATCTTGGACTGCAAAATGAATTTGTATGAATTGGCATCTCCATAAATATCAAATGTCAGACACAGAAATGACATCTGTTTGTGAACCTGTCATTAAATCTAACACAATCAGTACTGTGAGTGCACCACATCTGCATGATCCGCCATTATTCAGTCAGTCAGTCGATTCATATCAGTGTTATGCTTACTTATTTACTTTGTATGTTTGTGTAATACAGTTTCTCCTAGTATTCCCTGTTGAGTCAGTGCTGCTCGTGTTCTTGTGTGTCAGTGCTCTTCATTTAAGACGCTCGCACTCTTCATTTATTCAGCGCTACTATTGTAACTCACTCTTGCTGGTGTAAGACACTCGCACATATGTGAAAGTTTTTCCCTAATAACAGTGAAACGTACATTGACTATCATCCTTTGTATTTGTGTTTTCTGTGTAGTACATTCATTCACTTGACCTGTATCTGCCTGGATTTCACCTTTAAGTAGTAATTCCAGTGTATCGCACTCTGGTGAAATGCGGCCATATTAAACCCTGATTTGTTTTTATCAGTCAAACACAATATGTTGTGTTGCTCAATTACAGTATCTTTATTTCAGAACTACTCTGCTCTTTGTCTTAACGACCATTTTGCATTGAAGGTTAGTGACACAGAGGATATCTTTACATTAACTGATTGTGTGTTCAGAGAGATGTTTAAAGAAACCTGCTTTAAACAAAGTACCAAGAAATCAAGGAATATCGGGCCTTTTTAAGACCATACTGTTGACTTGAAGAAGCTGTTGGGACAGATAAAACTAGACGAGTGTGAACTAGACCAAGTAACTGACAAAAGTGCTCATCTCAGCACCCTACTTGGAAGAGCAAGTTCCAGTCAAGGGATTTTGCCCTCTCGTGGAGCCTGAGGTGGGGACTTCTGGGACTGGTTTGCAGTGGGCCCTGCGTACTTCGGTGAAAGTTGCTCTAGTTTAGCCAACACAGACTGGGCAGGTTTTGTGATTAACCCTGTGTGGGCAGAGGGAGGTTGAAGCAAGCAGAGTAATGCACATCAAGTTGAAAAGGGTGTGCGCTGGAGGGTTCAGCGTAGATGGATCAAAGGAAAAGGAGGAACCGAGATGGATAATGACACTGAAATTTTGAAGGTGTCTGCTTTGACATGCCCTTATGTGACAGCTCTTGCTGTAATCAAAAAGTCATGAGCTTTTCAAATCTGAGAGGTTAGCCTCACCCAGCTAAATGAGCATGTGGTGTTCTAACCATTGTTATTAAGAGACTTAACACTTTGGTCATCACATAAGGAAATTATTTCCAGTTAGGAGTACTTGTTAGACATGAAAATGTGAGTATTGTATATATTTATATATGCAGTAATGTCATATGATTCTGTTGCAACGAGAGGTTTAAATAGAGAAAACATTTATAAATTGTGGGTGCAGGAGAATAAAATTTATAAATTGTGGGTACAGGGTGAGTGAGGCTGTCTGTCTCTTACAGTTTAACAGCTCTGATACCAACATGAGTGGGAAAACATCTGAAGAGCAGGTCATAAAACTGTGGTTGGATTGAAAAGAGTTGGCCAAAGTGTGACCCGTAAACATATGTCCCATCACCACCTTCAGCTGATCAGATGCCATAATCACATAGCATTAAAGGCTCAAAACAAGAGTATTTACTCGACAGTTTGCCCAGCAGGATCCCTGAAGGGCCTCTGTGGGAAGTTCCAAAGCTGAAAATAATTACTGAACAGAAAGTGACCTGCACCCCTCTCAGCACTCTACTTGTCAGTCTGTCCCAGTCAATCAATTCACAAATGTGTTGCTCTTAGCAAGCCAATTCCTATTTGCGTTTTTCTCGCTTTCACATTTTTCGGCTTTATGCACTACAGAAAACGAGTTCCATTTTTGAATATTTTTAGCTGTCAGTGTGAAATGTATTTATTCTTTTATGCCGGCTGATTTAATAGCATGAGGAAGAGAGCGTGTCCCTGTTAAAGGCTGGCTGAGTGTGCCCCCTAATGGTTAATCGGTGTTACTTCATGTACTTTCTATTGGAGGATATACAGACCCAGTCCAGTAGCCACAGTTGCTTAATCTAAGGCAAAGACTTGTCTAATATGAAGCCTTTATGGCTTTGTAGAAAAATGTCAGGCAAAACGTAATGATTATCTTAACATGAAAGTGAATAATTTCAACCCTCCATCCATTTTCTAAATGTGAACTATTTTTTTCTTTAGAAAGTTTCAGAGAACTGGAGCAAGTTGTCAGTCTGTTACATAGAACTAATGTGAGACCAGTTTTACCAGTTAAATTAAGATGTACAACTTTTGAAAGTTTCTGCACAGACAGATTGAATAAAGGTCAATAGAGCAACGAGGCTGAACTGTCAACTGGTGAGCCTTTCCGATGCACACACCCACTAGTTAAAATGCATGGAAACTGTACACAATGTGGACTACCATTCCTTGGACATTACCTTCACGTTATTTAATCACAGCAGTGAGTAAATGTGGGCTCGTCTGTAAGCCACATGGAATCCCCTGACTTAGAGATGAGATCCATTACCAAACCCTGGCCTCTGCAGCGGTCAAGTCCCATGTTTCCTGACAGCAGATGCATCTGCAGAACCACTTTAGGAGATGGATAGGTTCTACCTCGGAAGATGATTATATGTCATTTTAAGGGCTTTTTAGCCGAGGGCTTTCCTTATAATAGTTAATAACTGCTGGTAATGTACAAGTATTTTTGTCACCAAGAGGATTTCCTCACCAGATAATAAATGTTTTTAGTGAAAACACTTGAAAAGGGTGTGGTGTGTATGTGAAAGCCCTGTGAGTCACAGCACTGCCTCGCACGCAGGAGGGAGGGACATGCATTCTTGCTTATCTACTGAAATATTACAGGAGTGTAGTTCAGATTTCATATTGTCATACTGGCATTGCCTACTCCACCAAACAGCTGTTGCCAGAAATGCCCTGTGTTGCCACGCACTACTCCAATACCAAAACTTCAACATTTTGTATTGTTTTTTTATTTGTTTCCACAGTATTGTCATCCTCCCGCAACACTCCAAGCCCCATTGACCCAGATTCCATTCAGGTTCCAGTGAGCTACGAGCCGGACCCAGCTGATCTAGCTCTTTCAAGCATCCCAGGGCAAGAGATTTTTGACCCCCGCAAACGCAAATTCTCTGAGGAGGAGCTGAAACCGCAGCCCATGATCAAAAAAGCACGCAAGGTCTTCATTCCCGATGATATGAAGGTAATTTGGAGCTGGTTTTCAAGAGGTGATCCACACAGATGGCAGTTCTAAACTAGGATCTTCAGTTAGTCATGATGACAGGATTTTGTAAAGTGGGATGGTTTTGCTAGCCATGTGTATCACAAAAACAGTGGTAGCATGAGTGTATTTGTAATTTCAAATTGTTCCAGTGAACTCTTACATTATGAGACAGCAAAGATGCATCTGCACAAGCAAATGCACAGAATAGGAGTTCCCCAGCTACTGTTTAACTGCAAATATTTTACATTACACTTTTTTATGGACAATCCTATATACATACTGTAGTTATTACTTTAGTAGGCCCCCATCTGTAGGTGTGTGACTGTGTCTGCTAGTGAACATGCTCCCTGTCCATAGATTTTCCCTCCTTTGTATCCACAACTGCCAGTGTCAATTCGGGCTGCTGTGGCTTAGAACTGGATTATGTACAGTTGTTTGCTTGATAATGGATGGATAAATGAATATTTAACACATTTCTCAGGTTGATAGTTTATTGAGGGAGTTCAGGGAAATGAGCAAGTTAGTTGATAGAACTGTTTCCTTGTGTATCCAGCATTCAAATCCCTTACCGGGGTATTATTTTTGTTAATGAGTTTTCTTCCCACATCCCCAAAGACCTGCAGATTTGATTAATCAACGATTCCAAATTAGCCCAGGATGGTTGTTGGTGTGGCGTGTAATGGAATGGCACCACATCTTTGGCTGTTTCCTGTATTGCACCCTAGTTGCCAAAATAGGCTCCAGTCACACATGACACTCAATTGGATTAACTGGTTACGTCAATTTAAAGTAGTGCTGCAGCCATACAGGATACAGTGACCCCAGAGTGCTTTCCATTCTGAAATGAAAGGTAGGTTATTGCCGATCTGAAGGCTTTTCACACGGGCTAAATTAAACTCAAGCTGTGCTGCAATGCTTTGTCCCATTCAGTTCATTGGCCCAATCACTGCTGGGAAACATAAGATGATTAACCACATCAGTTCCCTCTGGCTGGACATGTGATTCTTGAATCATCGACGTCACTCCTGTTATGTAGAGATTAAGGGATTTGCTATTCCAGTTTGTTAAAATAAGAATAGATGAACACAAAAGGGGGGATACTCAGTCATGAATTATGTAAAGCAGATTTCAGGGAATTGACCCCCAGGGGGCTCAGCACACCATTTAAATTTAGGGTGAAAATCAGACATCAAAAAACCAAGTTTGAGAAATTGAGAATTGTAAAATCAGGCATGTGACCACTTTGAGTAAAGTGCCAGTAGACAGTGCGTGCCACTCAAACCCATTCATTCATTCCAACATCAGTGCCTTAGCAGGTCTTGTCTGTTTATTTTAGTTTAAATGCTACAGCTGAAGTTCTAATCCTCTCCTAAAATTGTTGACCCACTTTGAAGGGCAACCTGTCACGGCAGTGTAAGTGTGTAAGTTGACAGGTTTAACTGTGTGGATTACATGTATTGCATGTGTTTAGTAAGCCCATCGAATGCATGCATTGGCCTGTCCGTAGCTGCATATGAAGAAGGATGGAATGGAATGGTGGTGCAGGGGATCCAGTTACTGTCTGAGTGGGCTAGTCTTTAATTATTTTAGTTTTGCTGCCTCTTCCCAAGGATATGCAGCCTTTGCCTATTATCCACTCTAAATTGGCCCCATATGTCTATGTGCCCCGTGGTGGACTGACACCTCATTCAGGTTTGGGAGCTTCCTTGCACTCAGTGCATTTGAGATAAGCTTGATCTCTTTGCTACCCTGTAATGGAACGAACAGGCTAAAAAATGGATGTGGATGATAATAATAATAAAAATAATTTTTTACATTTATGTAGTGCTTTTCTCACTACTCAAAGTGGTTCAGCAAGTGAACCACCACCAATGTGTAGCATCCACCTGGATGATGCAATGACAGCCATTTTTGCGCCTGTACGCTCACCACACATGAACTCTTAGGTGGTGAAGTGGTGACAGAGATAGCCAAATAGAGACAGAATGATTAGAGGGTCAGAATGACTAGACTAGGCCATGGTGGGCAATTTAGCCTGGACATTGGGATACACCTTACTCTTCATGAAGAATGCCAAGGGATCTTCTAGGACCACAGAGAGTCTCATCTTAAGGACGTCACCCTTTTTACAGCACAGTGTCCCCATCACTGCACTGGGGCATTGGGATCCACTCACACACACACACACACACACACACACACCACAGGGTTAGCGCCCTCTGCTGGCCTTACCACCACCACTTCCAGCAGCAAGCCAAGCTTTCCTAGATGGTCTCCCATCCAAGTACTGGCTGGGCCCGAGCGTGGATGAATATTAAAATATATGTTTGGTGTTTATTATGTGTACTTATGGCACAGTTGTATTCATGTATATGTACGCATGTGCTTTTTGTCTGTTTTTGTATAAATAGATAGATCGATATTGTATGAAAGGCACTATATAGCATAGTTGGCAGGATAGATAGATAGATAGATAGATAGATAGATAGATAGATAGATAGATAGATAGATAGATAGATAGATAGATACTTTATTAATCCCAAGGGGAAATTCGCATATATGAGTATATGTGTGGTATGGGAGTACAAGAGGGATCCTTTAAACTGGTTTAGTACTCGATACAACTTGATACACAGTTAATACAGAAATCCATTATTTTTGCAATGACTAAATGCAGAATTAGACCCCTGATACTGCGGGGCCACACTTGCTACTTGCTTGAAGGAAGGTGTCGCGTTGCAACTTGTGTCAGTGCATAGGCAATAAACCTTCGAAATATAACTTGATGCCTTTTTTGTCTTTGAAACTTTTGAGCAGGATGACAAATACTGGGCAAGGCGCAGAAAGAACAACATGGCTGCCAAGAGGTCCCGCGATGCACGACGGCTCAAGGAGAACCAGATCGCCATCCGTGCTGGCTTCCTGGAGAAGGAGAACACGGCATTGCGTCAAGAAGTGGCAGACCTACGGAAAGAGCTGGGTCGCTGCAAGAACATCCTGGCAAAGTACGAAGCCAGGCACGGACCCCTGTAGATGGGGAGGGGTGGGCGGGCACTGCACAAGTGTGATGGACAATGTGTCTCCCGTTCAGTAGCACCACCCCCAAAAGAAACCATTATTGATATTATTTTAGTTTACTTTTTGTTTTTGTTTCCTGTTGTCGGCACTTTACCAGAGCAGAGAAAAAAAAAAGAAAAAACAAACCACGTTAACTGACGTCCATTTTGATGTGTTTTATCACCACCTATTTAACCTGAGGCCCCTCTGTCTAGGCCGGGGAAGGAAGTTCCTTTCTCTCCCATACTCTCTTGTTTCTTTCCCCACCTGAACAGATAATAACTCTGCTGCTTTATTATTAATATTATTGAGATTTTGTTTCTGTTTTCTTTTTTATCGCTGCTGCATTTCGCTGATCGCTCATGGTTTTAACCCTTTCCTTGTATCCTGTTATTGTTTCTTGTTTAAAAGTATGTGACTTTCTTTTTGTGTGTTTTGTGCACAGGACGTACACTTTGTTTCTGTAACAGCGAGACAAAAACTAGTTTTTATTATTATTTTTTTATCCTTTCTGTGTGATATCTTTTTTTTTTTGTTTGTTTTTATTTTAAAGTGTTATAAGTTAACACTAGCTGAGTAATAACATCGTCATATGTGCTTCTTTTTTTTATAAAAGTGGATGGCTCGGCCACTTCTGTCATTCCGGCAGGAGTGCCACTAGTACTGGAAGCAATAACCTGCCAGCGTGCGGTGGCGTGCTGCTCGCAGGCCTTTTAACGTGCTGTGCTGGCACACTTCCGTCTCCTTGACGGGACCCACGCACTAGGAAGACAGACCAGAAGCATATTGCTCTCCGGTGCAGTACCGGTGCAACACAACATCTCAATACGATTTGCAGCGGAAATCTGGCTTTCTTGTTTTGTTTTTTTCCCAATTAAATTGAAGATTTCTTAATATCCATTTTTTATTGTCACTTATAATAATAATTCTTCTGTATTATTCCTTTTACTATGGCATGGTTCACATTTTTTTTGCCATTCAGTGAGTTCCTTCTCGTGTTTCTGAGCATGATTAATTAGAAGACAAACTGCTTGTTCTTTTTTTTATTATTATTTTGTTTGTTCCTTTTGTTTTTGTTTGTTTGCTCCTACCCCATTTTTCTCCTGAAACCTAGCAGTTTTTGTTACTCTTTTTTGGGTGGGTGTGAGATGAATGTAAAAGATTTTTACTTCTAAGTGGGCTGGTGTTGTCCTATACTGTGGTCAATCCAATCAGTTTGTTAATGTTATTAATCTTCAGACCAAAAGAAAAGAAAGAGAGAGAGATTTTAAAGAGTTTAATGTTTATACAAAGCAATTCTTTATGGCATTTTGTACAGTATTTTTCCAATACAAATACTGACAGTGTATTTTAAAACAAAAGGCAAAATATATATTGCTCAAAGAATAGGAATGCTATTTAACTGTTTAGATATATAATATATAATCAGAACTATTGTACAGAAAGGGTGCAGTTAGCTTGGCGGTACTGCAGTCTAGTATGCCAGTCACAGGCCTCGATGCGTCTGCCTGACTTGAAATTCGTTTTCTTTGTTTCTCCATTTATTTAGCTGTCTTTTGAGGTGAGCCAGATGTAGCGTCCAGGACAACAAAAGCATTGCACACACTGGCGAGACCTGCAGGAGCCAAGAGGGCGCACATCCTGCCATACAAGCCTGCCAATGTGCGCCAGGGAGCTTTGGCGAGCGGCGTATACAAAAGTGTGCACAAGAAGGCCTTTGCAAGTGGGGGAGCCTTTCAGGTGTCCCGCTTGCTGCTTTTCTTTGGCCTCTTTCCACTTGGCATTCTGCTTTAAGCCTCGGGCCGCGTCGTATTTTTAATGGGACATCTTGGTCACCGTCAAGGCACTTCATATCATGGATTGATTGTTCTTGGTTCACAAATGTAACTTTTTTGCTTGCCAAAAAAAAAAAAAAAGCACACAGATGAAAAAGATTTGATCCGGCCCTTCCGTGATGGCAGGGACAGTAGGTGCCAGCAAAAAAAAAAAACGGAGAAAGAAACTGACAGAGAGGGATATCTTTGTCTGCCATAACTGCTGAAAGACAGCTGAATGCAAAAAAACAAAAACTCCCGTGTATGTGAGGGTCCGGACCTGCCCCTCACAGCTGCATGCATTGTGACAATCGTTAAAATGATCACTTTTCTCATACTGGTGTGGAAATAGTTTTGTTGCCGAGGACCTGCAATCTCAGGATCTTTTTTATGTGCTTTGTATTCAGAGAGGATCTGTTTTTATTTATTAGTAAATTAAACCAGACTCCTGCAAAATCACAAAAAATAATGAGGAATTGAAGCCGCAGACTGCTTAAGAGCACAGGGCCCAAATAGTTAAAGAGCATTCATGCAGTTTAAGAACTGTGTGTGTAGCTCGCTCTGCTCACGTTCCGCTTTATTTTCATTTTTAGGAACTCGCCCACCAGCAGTGGCACACATGAAACGGTAAATCTGCATGTCACTGAGGAATGTCATGGACTCATGACTCGCCCCAGTGCATATCGAGGCGCTTTTATGTCACAGTTTGTTCTGCACTTTACATTTGAGTCTCTTTGGGGGTAAAGGACCGTTTGGGTGGCCTGCGTGACTCTTTTGTCATCCGTGTGCCATGGTAATGTGTGACAGGCACAGTGGGAAGGGAGGATCCACTCTTTGTTCTTGTACTGGTTTTTGGAGTTTGGAAGTGGCGTAAATCGATCCTGAAATTCTTCCTGTCCCTTGCCATATCTATGCAGGACAGCAAATGCTCCTAAGTGACAATGAAGACACGCAGGGTCAAACCAGAATGGCTTGTCATTGCTCCTCTTTTTATACAGCACTACCTCATATAAAGGAAAAAAATAATTCTATTCTGAGTCTTTTCAAGTGCCTTTAACAAACTGACTGTTACTCAGTCACAGAATAACTTGGCAGTTTTCTCATCATTGCAACTCGAGTCTTTACAGACGGCATGGAGAGACTCAGAACTGCACTCAAGGGCTGTCCAGTCCATCGATGTCAGCTTTCAGTGAACCAAATACCAATACTTATATGGCAACACCACTAGACTGCATTGAGCATTAGAAATGGGAGCCGAACGTCAGGGAGTGGATGCACATGTACTGTTCAGCCCAGATCCTCGTTATGTCTGTAATTCTTAGTGTTTAATAAAATCTTTACAATTTCTTTCTGTCGCATGTCACGTCTGTTCTTTGTCACAATGCAAAGCGCCTTTTGGAAACGTCAGCAAAGAGAAAACGGGAGGAAAGAAAGTAAATGTCACCTTTGACAAAGACAAGAAGCTGAAACATCAGATGACACGCAGTCTAGGGTGGGCTTCCCAACCTTTTTCCGTAGCGTTTCACCACAGCGGTTTCAAAGTACCTCCATTTTTAATTTTTTGGTCATAAATGATTAAATACTGCAGTCATACTACGTAAAAATGTACTTGCCCTCCCCCTAAAATATCATTTGGAGGTGGGGGGGTTAACAAGGTGTTACAGATAGTGTTGCTGGCTTTTTATATACTTTATTAATCTCTGAGGAGGACACTGACTTTTTGCATCACCTTTAGAGGGTTCCTTGTGTACAATGTGAATCTAGGAACATTAGTGTGGATCCATATGGAATAAACATTAGAAAGCCTACAATTACCAAACAGTCAATTTATTAAAAAAAATGACCAAATTCAGAGCTGAAATGTGTGTTTTGACAGAAACGGATGATGATGGGTTCCCTCAGGGTAATAACAAGTGGGGTGGGCATTTTATTGGCTTTGGGGGGGATTTCCGCCTAGAGTTTATAAACAATGATCTGATGGTCGTGGATTACCTGATGTACGCTCACCTTAAACATTTTCACTTGCAGCTCCCGTCCATTAACTGAGAAATAAAAACAAC
Organism: Erpetoichthys calabaricus; assembly: GCF_900747795.2. Taxonomy (NCBI): domain Eukaryota; kingdom Metazoa; phylum Chordata; class Cladistia; order Polypteriformes; family Polypteridae; genus Erpetoichthys; species Erpetoichthys calabaricus. The sequence continues at coordinate 21,775,035 of NC_041407.2, forward strand.
TCGGACGTTAGGAGGTCATTGCCATGTGAATTAGGGAGTACCGACATCGTTTACATTTCCTTCAAAGCTGCTTTTGTAAGAGCACTCGTTTCAAATCGGGTATATCAGAAAATCACATGGTCAAGTTTGGGACGTTTGCTTTGGTCAGATGCATGGAGGGGACATTAGAAGAATCTGGACGAGAACAGGCCATTCAGCCCAACAAAGCTTGCCAGTCCTGTCCACTTCATTCTTCTAAAAAACATGAACTCGAGATCTGAAAGTCCCTAAAGTCCTCCTGTCCACCACACTACTCGGTCACTTATTCCATGAGTCTGTGGGTCTCTGTGTAAAGAAAAACTCCCTGAGGTTTGTGTGAAATTTACCCTTCACACGTTTCCAATTGTGTGTCCTTGGGTTGTTCTTGATGAACTCATTTTAAAGTCACCGTCTCGATCCACTGGACTCATTCCCTTCATCATTTTAAACACTTCACTCAGGTCTCCTCTTAATCTCCTACAAAGGCTCAGCTCTTTTAATTTTTTCATAACTCATCCCCTGTAGTCCTGCAATCAGCCTTGTTGCTCTTCTCTGGACCTTTTCTAGTGCTGTTATGTTCTTCTTGTAGCCTGGAGACCCAAACCAGACCCAGTACTCCAGATGAGGCCTCACCAGTGTGTTATAAAACTTGAGCAGACCCTCCTGTGACTTGTACTGCACATATCAGGGCGCTCTATAACCTGACATTCTGTTAGCCTTCTTGATGGCTTCTGAACACTGGAAGTTGATAGTGACGACTCCTAAATCCTTCTCATAAGGCGTATTCTCGATTTTCAGACCTCCCTTTGTGTATTCAAACCTCACATTTTTACTTCCTATGTGTAATTAGCTGGTGAACATTTCAAAGGAAAAATAAAAATTATTGGACAAGTCAAATGAGCTAAAATGTCAACAGTCACAAGCCCCCGCGGCTTTCATTTCTCAACTCTCGCCCACCTTTTTTAGATTTGCCACAATGTTACGACTACAATTGTGAATATATATAATAATTAAAATAAACAGGTCTATTTTAGATTATTATCATTATGAAATTCCTGTAAATCAGCCCATGTGTTCTCAGGTGCCCCCTCATACAGAAACTGAGCAGACATTTTCCTGTTCCCTTACGCTAGTGTGCCACTCCAGACTTTGCCACTAAATTGAACAGCAATAAAAAAACTAATAACTGGAGGAAATGTTTAGGCAAAATGAATTACCGTATATACTCACGTGTAAGTTGGTCTTGAAATCTGAAAAATCGATCATAAAATCAGACCCCGACTTATATGCCCGTTCAAAAATGCGACACTTGATTTTTTTCTTTTACATCTTCTTGCCTCCTCCGATCTCACACCAGTTTCTCAGACGCGTTGAATTTTGTTGCAGCAGCGCAGTTACCAATTTGTTTTGCCACTTCAACGACGTTTAATTTAAAACCAGCTTTATATTTTCTTCTGATCGAACGCTCCATCGTAGATAAGGGATGCTCTTACGATAAAAGTGTGTGAGATACAAAAAACACAAAACAGTGCAAGCGTCACTTCGGAATAGTTCAGGTATTCCCGTGTGGTCACGTAGGCACAACACATAGAAATAAAGGCCGTGTGCCCCGCGGTTACTCTCTCAGGTGGGTGTTAGCATATCATAATCTCTTAGACCAATAGTGTGAGTTTTCCACATTCAACTTATACGACCGACATTATAAAATACCAGAAATTATACGATAAAATCAAGTCCTGACTTATCCACGGAAGAACTTAAACGTGAGTGTATACAGTAAATAAAAACATACATAAACGAATGCATTGTGAAATGTGAGAATAATTAAATAATAACAAAATGATATATAGGCATGAGTAATTAAATGTGTTACGAAATACGTTTTTTGCTGCTTATTTATTTTTTCCAGTGACACTGCATGCAACATGAAAGGCACTTTAAAATGTCATTTTCACCCATCAAAAGTTGAGAGGGTGGGCTCTAGTCAATACTTTTATTTTTTTTTTGATTGGTGAATTGTTGGCCATGTGGATGGACCCTCGGTGTCACATTTACAGCAGATACAGTTCAGGGGCTTCTTGAATTAAAGTGGCCGCTCCCCACCATAACCCAGAGCGGGAGTCACAGCGCCGATCCACCAATCACAACACAGCACTCTCCAGAGCCCCGCCCCCCCAACTCTAATGGCTGAAAGTGACAGTTTACATTTCAAGGCCTATTTCATGTTGTGTGCGGCGTCAGCAATTCCATGACCCATTTAATTACACTGACGTCTCATTTTGTTATTTATTTATAGTCACATTTCTAACTGCATACGTACATTTGCTTATTTATTTCCTTCATTTTGTCCACAATATCCCTCCATAGCCGTGTCCCCTACCATCCACATACATTACGTGTTGTTTTTGCTCTTACCACGTTTGGCCCACTTCAGTTGTTACATTAAGGAACATTAGTTTCATTTGAAACACACAACAAAATGACAAAAACGTGGCGTTGGCTGATCGATTTCAGCAGCCTCCCTGCTCTCTGCTTGTCTCCATTAATGCATTCCATGGCAGTTTGAAGTACAAGGCCAATCCGCACGTGCCGAGCCTCACAAAAGTACGGCCAACACGGATATCTTGAAACTGCAGCCAAATCCATGTTGTTACAAACACACAGAGCAGCTCATCGCATCACCGCACAAGTGCAAGGGTGGCACCTCGTCCTACCTTGGGCTTTTTGTACCCAGGAAAGTCTCCCCCCTAACTGCCAGCGATCCCACACTGGATAAATGGACGGATGGTTGGATGCACAGCTACAGCCGTGTCCGTTACAGTCAGAGGACGAAAGGAGGCCCGCTGTTCATTTATCAGGGCGACAAAAGCGACTCGTCTGGCCGCCATCTCCATCCTACTGCAGCCGACAGCTCTGAGAACGCGGTGTGCGTGACCGGGCCAGAATCGCAGATTTTATTGCTGAATCAATTCCACAAATAGATAAACGTGTTAACAATTCAAACTTTTAAAGACTCCTTGGGATATTTTAACACTTCTCATGGTGTCAGTTCCTTCTGTTTTGGAATTTCCCTCTGGGGCTGTAAGGTCTACCTAACTAACCGCAATGGTGACCGCTTCTCTCTCGTACGCTCACGCGGTGGGATTCACGTCTCTTCTCTCTCTGCCGCTTGACGTCCCCGATCATTTTTTAAATTTTTGTTACGTTCTCTGGTGCATCATTAGGTTGTGAAAGTCCGTACCCACCTAGAGACACTCGTGGGGTTGGGGGGTATTTGAGGCACAGATTAGAAAATATTGAACATGAGACAAGCAGAATGCAGGCACGTTCCATCCGTCCATTTTTATAACCCGCTTATCCATGGCAGGGGAAGACTGAAAAAGAGAAAAGAAAATCAAACTAGCCGGGGTGTTAAGAAGAAGTGTTGTTCCTAGTCAGGTTAGTTCATTTTTTTCTGATTTTAAATAAAACTAGGAGTCTCTGCCCCCTGCTCGCTTCACTCACCAACCCCTGGCCTTCCTGTCTCTGCCACTCACGTTTGTGGATTTCACTTTCACCAAACAACAAATCGCCTCTTCATCGGGAGGAAACACTACTTTTCTCTGATGGCAACATGAATTAGATGATCTACAAATCTCCGACTTAAAGTTTAAAGCCGAACAATAACTACATACTCACATCACCAATGTCCATATATTCGATCTCTTTTCACTCTGCCGTTATTTCACCGAGTAATAATTTCCATTTGTTAGCGCTAATTCGATCTTTACTATCGGTTTTTTGAGACTTTCGAATTTTAGTACTTTCGTAATCTCTAACCTGCCCTGCATGTGTATCATGCCAACGATTTTGAATTCTTTACGACGTTCTACTTTGTCTTTTATTTCCGACCCCGCTTGGAGCCGAGAATTAGTGATGGGTCGTTCTTGACGAATCTTTAATGTGACTCGGGAAGAACGAGTCGTCACGTGGGAGTGATTCGTTCAGTCGCGCATGCGCATTTGCGCAACTTTCTATAGTTTTTTCGAGTCTTCGGGTTTTTTGAGTCGTTCGTTCATCACGTGACAGCCCCATAAGCTTAACCAACTCAGTCTGAGCCGGAAAGAGAATTGATTAGTTCATCTCTCGAGTCTTTCGTTCTTTTGTCACGTGACCACCTACCGGCTCAGTAGTAGCGAATCACAGACTAAAGACCCAGGTAAACAATGAATTAATATTTTCTGTTTCTTATAGCATTATAGTTTTGTCTTGTTTGTAGTGTGATCAACATTTGTGTAAGCAGTAGATGTGTTAGGGAGGTAACAGGTAACATTTTAATTATATTTTGCTAAAATGAACGAAATGACTCGAAAAAGGATTCGTTCATTTTGCTGAACGAGACTCAAAGGTCCGAGTCGGTAAAATGATCCGAACTTCCCATCACTGCTGAGAGTGCAGTAACTGTGTCTGATACTAGCATTCACACAAATGAGAAGTGATTGGACGGTGGGCGTGGTTTTAAATGTTTGAGAGGGGGGCGGGACTTGTCAAAATCTCTTGGCAAAAAGTCTCATCTCGCGGGACCTGAAATCATCTCAGAGAAAGTCTCGTCTCAGGATTTCCTTCTATAATTGAGAGGTAACAAATAATTTCTCCGTTGTACAAACGCGACGGCTGCCATGGAGGATGTGATGTTACACAACTACAAACGCAGGGGGGGGTCAGCGTCAATTTATTTATAGAGCGCATTTAAAACAACGTCAGTAACGGCGTCGCCAAAGTACCTCACATTAAAACATACAACGAACATAAATCAAATAAATAGAAATAAAGTACAATAAGACGAAACACAGCCAGCGGTGAGTTAAAGAAAAGAAAGAAGATCACTAAGTGGAGGGTCATGGAAAGAACGTCTTCAGTCTCGTTTTAAATTGAAGGGGACCCCTTCATGTGATGAGGTAAAGGGTTCCTGGCCCCCTTAGTTTTGCACTTAGTGTGACGGACCACAAGTGACAATCGACCGGTAGACCGAAGCTATCTGGATGGCAATTCAAATTAACATGCAGGAGCAGACCCCGTGTATTGATTTAAAAACCAGCAGCAACATTTTAAAATCAATTCTAAAGTTAACTGGCAGCCAGTGTAGAGAGGCTAAAGTTGGAGTTACTTTTTTACCCCAACCAAAAAACGAGCAGCAGCTTTCTGAACCAACTGCAACCTGCGGATCGGGGATTTGCTGATCCCAGAATTCAATGAGTTACACTAATCAAGGCGAGGACAGAAAAAAGCACGAGTCTCCGGCTCACTAGGAGGTGAAAAAGGCTTAACGGTAACTAAATGTCGAAAGTGGGAAAAGCAACGTAATGTGTTTGTCCAGAGAGAGGCAACTTTCATAAATAACACAGACATTATGAACTTGAAGTTTGCAAAAGTCAGTGAAACAGCCGAGAAGTTCAAAGACCAATTTGAGCTGTCAGCATTTCTGCTTTATTTTCACGAAGATCAGGAAAACCTTAAGTTCAGAAAGACAATCGGGCAGCCGATTAATTGCAGAGTTACAGACAGGAATATAAACCCGAGTATCATCAGCATAACAATGGAAAGAAATATTCAACTTTCTGAAAAGAACTTCTAGAGCAGCGGTTCTCAACCTTTAAGTATTTGCGACCCGAGTTTTCATAACAGTTTTAATCTCACCCCCTAACGTTTTTTTAATGGAGCCCACTAATACAATTTGTTCTTTTTTAATTAATGATATACCATAGATGCATATTTTATTATACCTACTTAACTTTTATCGACATTTATCTAACTCTATATTTATTTTTCTAGTATCAGAATGTAGTTTAAGTTAATTTGTTTTGGTTTCAATAGATGTATTGTTCATATTTTCGATTCTTGTTTTCTTTTTTTCACATCTTCGCGCCCCCCCTTTTTGTTACTTCGCGCCCCACTAGGAGGGGGCCTGCCCCACAGATTGAGAACCGCTGCTCTATTGGATGAAGATATATATATCTACAGTATATATATATATATATATATATATATATATATATATTCACGGCATTCGTAGTCTGTTATATATTGTGACAGATTGAGGTCGCTGTCGTCCTCTTGAACCCTCGGACAATACGCCAAACAACAGGTAAAAGTCAAAATATTACTTTTATTTGAACAATAACATGCACAAAGCACCCTCCTCTCCACAATACTCATAAATTACTCAATACACTAATCAATACACTAATCAATACAATAATCAATCCTCCACACTCCCAGACACTTCGTCACCCTTCCTCCCAGCTCAGCTCAGTGTACTGGTTTCCCAGAGTCCTTTATATAGTCCATGACCCGGAAGCGTTTCTCTCTTCTGTTCATGTGATCATGAACACTTCCGGGTCGGATAAAAAGCTCCTTTCTTCAACCTGGAAGCACGTCGTTTCTTTTTGTCATAACATCATGACGCACTTCCGGGTTATAGGGCACGTAAGAGTCTGATAGCCCCCTTACAGCGACTCCTGGTGCTGCCCAGGGTATCCAGCAGGGCTGTGCATAAAAAGTACAAAGTCCATGAGGCCCTGCTGGAATTCGGGGCACGTCCATGCTGTCGGGAGAGCTCCTCCTGGCGGCCTGGGGGTGAGGACCGGAATATTTAGCCGGCCACCCACCACAATATATATATATATATATAAATATATATATACTGTATATATAAATATATATATATATATATATATATATACTGTATATATAAAAAACCCATCGTCTGTCTCTGTCCGCTTTTCTCAAGAGAACTACTTAACGGATTTAAATCGTTTTTTTTTTCCTATAATCTGCTTGAACATTCCGGTTGATTTTGCGACTCCTCTCATCACGTTATGTATCATAGTTCGGTTGCGGTAGCGGCGATTTATTTGCACGAATCTGAGAGAGATGCAATAGGCCGAGGGGAGAAGGACTGGGTCCTCCTCACTCACACGCCAGCATTCCTTACTTCTGCCTGGCTAGCAAACGAGAGAACTACTTAACGGATTTAAATCGTTTTTTTTTTTCTATAATCTTCTTGAACATTCCGGTTGATTTTGTAACCTCTCTCATTGTGCTAAGTATCATAGTTTGGTTTGCGTTGGTGATTTATTCACGTGAATCTGAGAGAGATGCAGTGGGCCGAGGGGAAAGGGACGGGACCCTCCTCACTCACGCGCCAGCCTTGGGGTGTAACCTTAACTCTGCTTAGCTAGCGAATGAGAGAACTACTTAACGGATTTTGATCGGGTTTTTTTCTATAATTTGCTTGAACATTCCGGTTGATTTTGCGACTTCTCTCATTGCGCTAAGAATCACAGTTCACTTGCAGGAGCGATAGATTGGCGCTAATCTGAGACGGACAGGCTGAGGGGAGGAAGCGGTGTGACTTTAGGAGTAGGGAGCCAGGCGTGGGCCCTCCTCACTCTGTTCGAGTCGCTCTACCTCTCGCCACGTGTTGGAGCGGACCTCGCCTCAGCTTAGCTAGCGATACCTGCTTGTTCAGCAGACATTATCGTCTACAGATTGTTAAGGAGTAACGTTTGATGTTTTTGAGAGAGAGAGAGATCAGAGCTCCATGTGTTTTAGAGGGCAGAGATATCACGGCCACGTGCTCTTCTCCCCACGTGGGGGACGCTCTCCTGTCAGATACAGTGGCAACGTTTGATGTTGGAGCGTAACTACCTTCTGCTTGGCCAGAATTACATTGTTTTTTAATTTTTAATTGATTTTTAAAGTTTGTGCTGTTTCAGTACCACGTGAGTGGAGCAGCGGGGGACAGCTAGTAGAAAATAAAATAGGACCCAAAATGGATCCCTGAGGAACACCACATTTAACAGGAGCGGCAGACGAGAAACAGGACTTGAAAGTCACTGAAAAGCATCTACCGGTTAGATATGAGCTGAACCAGCTGACAGCCCCACCAGATGTTCAAGCCGCAACCGCGGGACCCCCTGGTTAACAGTATGAAGACCTGCAGAAAGGTCTAAAAAGACAAGGACTGCAGCCCCCCCACCCCAGGAGTCAGTAATGAGAGAGAGGAGGACCACCATGAAAACGCCAGAAGACAGACTGGTAGATCTCAAATACATTAACGGAGTTAAGATGATCGACCAATTGATTATCCATCCATCCATCCATTATCCAACCCGCCGAATCCGAACACAGGGTCACGGGGGTCTGCTGGAGCCAATCCCAGCCAACACAGGGCACAAGGCAGGAACCAATCCTGGGCAGGGTGCCAACCCACCGCAGGACACACACAAACACACCAAGCACACACTAGGGCCAATTTAGAATCACCAATCCACCAAACCTGCATGTCTTTGGACTGTGGGAGGAAACCGGAGCGCCCGGAGGAAACCCACGCAGACACGGGGAGAACATGCAAACTCCACGCAGGGAGGACCCGGGAAGCGAATCCAGGTCTCCTAACTGTGAGGCAGCAGCGCTACCACTGTGCCACCGTGCCGCCCCCAATTGATTATAAATAATTCTTTCAAATATTTTAGCCAGAAATGGCAATTGGGAAACTGGGCGACAATTCTTTAACACTTTAGGATCTAAATCTGCCTTTTTTAGACAAAGTCGGACCACCCACCGTATTTTTCAAAAATGAGGGCACAACCCCCTCACTAATAGAAACATTGATAACGGCCAACAAAGATGGTCCCAGAACATCAAAAAGAGGAGCGGTGTGTCCAATTAGATGAAAGAATTGCGAGTTCGCCGCGTTCTGCGTACTGCCTGGGAGGGCCGGCGGGCGTGCGAAGGGGTGACCGTTACGAGGAGGTCACTCACAATCTCTGCCCTTTTCCATTCTGTTGTGGTACGTAAGACACGAGACATCAGCCAGCCCGTTTGTGCTCCTCATTCCTCGTCACTACACTCTGTGGCCACTCAGCCATCCCGCCGACTTCCTTACGACTGTCTGATTTTGTCGGGTGGGTCGCCGGGGATGTTGGACTACAGGACTGCATGACGGGCGCACGCCGCCGACTCGTTAAGATTACATAAATCAAAGTAAGGGGATGGGAAATTGCTGGAAAAGTTGTCCACATAGGTGCACTTCTCATATTGGCCAGGAGGTGTCACAATTGAAAAAAAGAAAAGAACCAATATCCATTTGTGTGCAGTGCCAGCCTTTCACTCATCCCAGTTTGGGGGTCCTGAACAATCACAGGGCACACTGGGTAATGTGGAGTCACCAATCAAGCTAGAAACCCACCTAAACACATCTTAAAGGCAGCCCACCTGCTGCAGTGTTTGATGGCTACCAAGTATGGAATTACTTCTCTGAAGATGTAAGGAAAAGTTAGATAATTAGGGACCATCAACACCTAGACGGCCAGTCGATGACTCTGGTCAGGATTCTGGCCCACCTCTCCAGAGATGTTAAGCCCCAAATCAGCGACAGCTCCACAAGCCCGCTGCTCTGTTTGCTCTTCTCTCTGCTTCTTAGTCCTAATGTGGGCACTGCTCTCTCCAATGAGGCCCACCGGTGGAATCAGACCATCAGTTTCTGTGTGTAGTGAGGACCACCAATGGAGTTGAACCACTAGCACCTGTGTCCAGTCAGACCCTCTGGTGGAATCAGGCCACCAGCTCCTATATCCAGTGAGGACCATCACCAGAATCAGACCACCATCTCCTGAGAACAGTGAAGTTCACTAGTAGAGTTGGACCCCTGGCACCTGTGACCAATGAATCCCATCAGTGGAATTGGAACCCTGGCACCTGTGTCCAGTAAAGCCCACCAATGGAACTGGACCACTAACACCTGTGACTAGTGAGGTGCACCTGAGGTCCACCTGGTCCAGTGAGTTAGTCCACTGGCTCCTATGACTCGTAAAGACCACCAGAAGAACTGGTCCACTAGCACCTGTGTCCAATCAGGCCCACTAGTGGAAACAGACCACCGGCTTCTGTGACCAGTAAGGTCCACCACTGATACTTGAGCATTAGGAAATGTGACCAGTGGTGAGGTCCACCAGTGCAATCGGACCACTGGCTCTGGTGTCTAGTCAGACCCACTAGTGGAATCAGCTCCTGTGTCCACTAGTGGAATTGGACCACTAGCACTTCTGACCAATGAATCAATCCCATTATTGGAATTGGACCCCTGGCACTTGTATCCAGTCAGGTCCACTAGTGGAATCTCACCAGCGCATCCTGTGACCAGTTAGGTCCACCAGTTAAGCTGGGCCATTGACAACTGTGACCAGTGAGGCCCACTAGTGGAATTGAACCACCTCTTCTTGCATCCAGTGAGGACCACAAGTGGAGTTGGACCACCAGCTCTTGTATCCAGTAGCTCTCATTGCTGTTGAGGTCTGCCCACTGGTCTCTGCTTCTCATGAAGGTCTGTCCAGCATTCCAGTGAGGCTCGTGAGGCTCTCCCATGGACCATTGCAGTGTCTAATGAGGCCTGCCCACCTGTCTACTGACCTTTTTCTGGTGAGGTCCCTCAGAGTTATTTTAAATGTTTATTTCATAAAGGTTTGTATAAAAACTCTTTTGAATAATAAGACAAGCCGTGACAGACACAACAAGATTATTTTTCGTACGTAAACATGTCCTAATTGCTGGAGATCAAATATAAAAACGCGTTGAGAGAACTGCAATTCTAATAGTAGCCACAGGATGGCACCCTTTCCCTGTAATAAAACCTCGCAAGTCCACAAAAAGGCGTAGAGTCGCGCGCGCCGCCTCCGGACTGGCAAGGCGATTTCTTTCTGCGTGCGTTCGCTCAGCCTGGCATTTCACTTGTGACGTCATCGGTGTCCTCAGCACGAGCCCTTCAGCAGACTCACTGGTGCGTCCGTACGAGTGGAGAGACGCGGGTTCAAGTGGTCAGGGCCAGGGCACGTGACTGAGAGGGCGGTGCTTATGAAATGAAAGTCCATCCATCCATCATCCAACCCGCTTTATCCTAACTACAGGGTCACGGGGGTCTGCTGGAGCCAATCCCAGCCAACACAGGGCGCAAGGCAGGAAACAAACCCCGGGCAGGGCGCCAGCCCACCGCAGGGCGCACACACACACCAAGCACACAGTAGGGACAATTTAGGATCACCTGGGAATTGGGAAGCGAACCCATTGCGCCACTGTGCTCCCTGTTAAAAGAAATGTGTTTTTGTAAAGTACTTAAATATAGCGCTCACTGTGAAAGACACTATATAAAACTAAGATATGGCTTAGCTGCAATATGAAAAGTTTTACCGCTATACTCACTTCTTCTTATTCTTTCGGCTGCTCCCGTTAGGGGTTGCCACAGCGGATCATCTTCTTCCATATCTTCCTGTCCTCGTCATCTTGTACTGTCACACCATCACCTGCATGTCCTCTCTCACCACATCCATAAACCTTCTCTTAGGCCTTCCTCTATATCTTTAGCATCCTTCTCCCAGTATACCCAGCATCTCTCCTCTGCACATGTCCAAACCAACACAATCTCGCCTCTCTGACTTTGTCTCCCAACTTGAGCTGACCCTCTAATGTCCTCATTTCTAATCCTATCCATCCTCGTCACACCCAATGCAAATCTTAACATCTTTAACTCTGCCACCTCCAGCTCTGTCTCCTGCTTTCTGGTCAGTGCCACCATCTTCAACCCAGATAACATAACTGGTCTCACTACCGTCCTGTAGACCTTCCCTTTCACTCTTGCTGATACCCGTCTGTCACAAATCACTCCTGACACTCTATTCCACCCATTCCACCCTGCCTGCACTCTCTTTTTCACCTCTCTTCCACAATCCCCATTACTCTGTACTGTTGATCCCAAGTATTTAAACTCATCCACCTTCACCAACTCTACTCCCCTCATCCTCACCATTCCATTGACCTCCCTCTCATTCACACACATGTATTCTGTCTTGTCCCTACTGACCTTCATTCCTCTCCTCTCTAGAGCAGATCTCCACCTCTCCAGGGTCTCCTTGACCTGCTCCCTACTCTCACTGCAGATCACAATGTCATCAGCAAACATCACAGTCCATGGGGACTCCTGTCTAATCTCGTCTGTCAGCCTGTTCTCTTTACTTTCCTCCTCTCCTCCTGCCTCCGGACATGTGTCTCCCCTCTTCTTCTCCTCCTTCTACAGGCAGCATAATAATACTGTAAATCGCTTTATTTTATATAAAAGTAAAACTGCTTCCTTTTGTCTAACTGTAGACTGCTGTCTTACTGTACTGGATGCGAAAGCGCCATAAGTATAAAGAAGGACTCGCCGAATAACGTAAACATGTCACTTCGTGAAGTCATCAAGTGGCTTTAGTCGCACCATTGGCGTGTCTTTGACTGCGCCACCCAGCACTACAGAGGTGTGTTTAGTAGGCTCGCTGGGTGCAGGGACACTGGGACAGGACAGCGACCGCCATATTGTTACAGACGAAGGTCTCACACACGTCTAAGGGGGTGCGCTGTGACCTCACTGTTTTACGTTTATGACGTTAACTTCTGAGTTGCTCTTGTTGGAAGTGAAGCTTTACTTAGTGATCATTAAAGTGACGGCCATCTGACTGTCTGTGCGGGAAACAGGGAGGAAAATATGAAAGGCACCATATACAGTAACAGAGATATGAAAGGCACCATATACAGTAACAGAGATATGAAAGGCACTATATACAGTAACAGAGATAGATATGACAGGCACTATATACAGTAACAGAGATATGAAAGGCACCATATACAGTAACAGAGAGAGATATGACAGGCACTATATACAGTAACAGAGAGATAGATATGAAAGGCACTATATACAATAAGAGATATGAAAGGCACCATATACAGTAACATAGAGAGATATGACAGGCACTATATACAGTAACAGAGATATGAAAGGCACTATATACAGTAACAGAGAGATAGATATGAAAGGCACCATATACAGTAACAGAGAGATATGAAAGGCATCATATACAGTAACAGAGAGATATGAAAGGCGCTATATACAGTAACAGAGAGAGATATGACAGGCATCATATACAGTAACAGAGAGATAGACATGAAAGACACCATATACAGTAACATAGAGATATGACAGGCACCATATACAGTAACAGAGAGATAGATATGAAAGGCACTATATACAATAAGAGATATGAAAGGCACCATATACAGTAACATAGAGAGATATGACAGGCACTATATACAGTAACAGAGATATGAAAGGCACTATATACAGTAACAGAGAGAGAGATATGAAAGGCACCATATACAGTAACAGAGAGATATGAAAGGCATCATATACAGTAACAGAGAGATATGAAAGGCGCTATATACAGTAACAGAGAGAGATATGACAGGCATCATATACAGTAACAGAGAGATATGAAAGGCACTATATACAGTAACAGAGATATGAAAGGCACTATATACAGTAACAGAGAGATAGATATGAAAGGCACCATATACAGTAACAGAGAGATATGAAAGGCATCATATACAGTAACAGAGAGATATGAAAGGCGCTATATACAGTAACAGAGAGAGATATGACAGGCATCATATACAGTAACAGAGAGATATGAAAGGCACTATATACAGTAACAGAGATATGAAAGGCACCATATACAGTAACAGAGATATGAAAGGCACTATATACAGTAACAGAGAGAGATATGAAAGGCATCATATACAGTAACAGAGAGATAGACATGAAAGACACCATATACAGTAACATAGAGATATGAAAGGCACTATATACAGTAACAGAGATATGACAGGCACTATATACAATAACATAGAGAGATATGAAAGGCACCATATACAGTAACAGAGAGATAGGACAGGCACTATTTATTATACACTGTCTTTCATATCTACCTACCTATTATATAATGCCTCTTCATATCCACATATTATATAGCGCCTTTCATATCTATTTTTACCTGTCAGTGTCTTTATCTTATACAGTGTATTGCACTTCTATCAATTTAAATATAGTACCTTAATATGTATTATAGTGCATTTTCTATTTATCTGTCATATCGTCATCATGTTTATATAGTGCCTTACATATCTGTCTATGTATCTATCACATACTGTCTTTCCTATTTATATCTTATATAATGGCTTACATTACAGTATCTGTCTCAGCTAGTGCTTTACCCCTCTGCCTATCTAATATAGTGCCTTTCACCCGTATCTAGTATCTATTAATGCCTTACACGGTCAGTCTCTCCCCCTGTCTAACACAACACCGTCCATATCCATACGTTTACCTTATATAGTGCCCTACACTGCCCATCTATGACCCGGTCTTACTAATCTGTCTGTTATCTCTCGTCTGGTGCCTGACACTTACATGGCGCCTCTCCTATCTGTCTACCTAACTAGCTCTTGTAGTGCCTTACATGGTCTCTGGCCTTCAGCTTTTCCTTTTCCAGCGGAGCCCACGTTGTGCCCCCCGAGGCCCTCTGCCTGCGTTCTCACTTTCTAACACTTTCACCTTTGGACTTGGGGGTCTTAGGCAGCGAGGATGTGCCCATCGTAAGTAAATCCCCTCGTCTCCAGCGCCTTTTCCTCGAGCCGTCACATTTTTATGCTTGTACCCCTTCAGCCCTGGCAACTTGCTCAGGGGGTCATTGGTGGGCACTGACCTGGCAGCCTTGAGGTTTACTGTGCCATGTCTTAAGCACCCACTAACAAAGTTACCCTCATATGGCGCCTTTACATGATCAACATCCCAGTCGGCTTGGCTGCTTGAGGCTCTTGGGGGCAACGCCATCCCAATTTCTTCATCTCTAAAGCGCCATCCATCTATCAGCCGTGAATTTAATTTCAGTATTTAAGCTGCGGATTGAAGACCACCAAGTAGCCACCCCGCTTTGCCCGATTGCTCTGACGACAGTTTGAAAGGCCATCATCAGTGTAATCCGCCAACGTGTGTTACATGTGTGAGAGTGACTGGGGGCAGGCGGTGAGGATGATGGGGGTCCAGGAACACACTGGCAAAGCTGGATTTGCAGGGGGCTGCCTTTGATCAAATGTGGAGAGTGGGCTGGGGTCATCTTGCTCCCAGGGTTCTCCAAAGATGGATACCTACAGTGCTGTCATCCAGCCCGAGGCCTCTGTTCAGATGTCTTGTGTGGCACTCAGATGCCAGGCTGCCAAGTCCCTTCTGGAAGGAAGCAGCTTTCTTCTCGCTGCCCACCCATGACAGCCATGGTCGTTGCGTCTTCGTCTCATGATTCAGTGATGGACTCTTAACATTATGCAGATGTCAGCCTTTGGATTCTGTGCTCTGCCCCTTAAGAGACTTTGCTGGGACCTCCACTAGGAGAACAACGGCCTTGAATGATCTCCACTTGTAGACAATCCTCACTGCTGAATAAGGGGATTCTGGGTTTGGAAATGGCCCTATAAAGACTGACAAACGGCGGCAGTCGCTGCCATGAGATCAGTGCCCACATGCTCGGCGTAGTGTCACCACCAACCTGAAGGAGCCTCACCCGGTAACCTCAGAGGGATGTGACATTTGACAGACCCCCTCCACATGAGGTCATTTGTCCTAAAAGCCATCTCTCCAGGTGTCTCAAGTGACTCTGAGAGGAGCCGGTGGCCTCGGGGTTTGTAAGGCTGCTGCCACTCTGCCCGATATGCATGAAAAGCGGGGTGCACTTACCTTTTCACACACGGCTTCCACCTATTTGCTTGTTATTAACAATGGCAACCAGAATCTGCGACAAGCCATCTGTCACCTTGACGTGCTGGTCGCTTGAGCGGACATCTTGGACCCTGTGCTTCATGCTGCTGCCCCGTCCTCTTCACTCAACATCATTAAAACTCAGTTTGAAACACAAGGAGTGCATTGGAACTTCCTTCTTCTCATGACTGGGGGTCCTCCAGCACTTCATCCGACAAGCTTGAATTTATTTATTTTTTTAAATTGTGCCATCGGCCCCCCTGATTGTCTCACCTCTCATCCCACGTTTTACTGCAAAATGCACTTTAACCTCCAAAGGTTCTTTCTAGTGGTGGACAAGTGAATCCTGGAAATGTCTTAAAAAAAAAAAAAAAAAACAGGCCCACCCGACACCACCTCATTAACACCAACACATCACCCGAGGCGGGCCACCTTCTCTAGAAGGACACCTCAACAATGGCCAAAGCCAGCTACCTCGATGTTCTTCTCTACTGCGAGGACTGCACGAAGTCCAGAGGCAGACCCTGTCCATCGGAGGCCTAACTGTGGGCACAGTGAGAAGTTAAGAGTACACAGTTATGTGAAAAGGTAAATGCACCCCTATTGCAGACATTTTCAACCTATTTGAACAGGCAAACAGAACTTCATGGAAACAAAGCCTCCAGACAAAGGAACACATGACACATCAAAAATGGACATCTTCAGGATCTAAATGAACGCAAGTGTGGATTGGTCACACGGAAAAAGTAAATCCACTGCCATGTTCATCTAACGAGTCATCGCTTCAAATCCACAATATCACAATCCAGTGCTCCAGATGAGGTGCCAATGATTAGAACCTCCTTGGGGAATATGAAGGTCTTGTTCAAACGGCAGATAATCGAGGGCCTGGAGCTCCCTTTGCCATTGATGTGTGTGTTGTGTCACCACACCAAAAATCGAGAGAGAGCTCTCAGAGAGAAGGAAGGCTGTGGATGCCCAAGAGCCTTGCCAACAGATTTAAAAAGAACCATTCTCATTCCACGATTAGGAAATTCATCTACAAGTGGCGCAGACTTCAAACGACTGCTAATTTGAGCAGAACAGCCCAGCAACTGAAGCCCAAGAGCCGACCGTCTGATACTAAAAGAGCCCCCAATTCTACTTGCAAGGATCTGCAGGCAGTTCCTGCAACGGCTGCTGTCCAAGTCCTTGCATCGACAATCAGAAGTGGACCTGCATGCAGGGCGGGACTGGAAAAAGCATTTGCTGTCCAACAACGAACATCAGAGCAAGACGAAGCAGCTAGGCAAAGAGCAGGCCTTCTGCAACAATGACAAGGTGTCCTCCACAGACTTGTTTAGTCACAGTAACAGTAGACATGCTTGGTGTTTCAAAGCAAAGGAGAACAACCACCTCATGCCAGCATGGCGGTAGAAATGTTCTGGTTGGGGGTTGCTTTCAGTTTGAATCCCATAAACGGCAGAAGTGACTCTACTCTGCTGGTTGCTCCATCCCAGGTATGACGTTAAATCTGCATGCAGGTCCTCCAACATTGCAGGGACAACTTGGCACTCCAGCCACTGTTTAAAAATAAACAAACCTCACTGTTCCGGTGCCGAGGTGTCACCCACTGCACTCGGGTCCCAATCCAGGTACTTCAACATGTGGTGGGTGCGGCGACACGTGATCAGCGCCTGCGCCCAACAGAGGGGCTGTTTTGCTGCATCAGGGAGCAGAGACTCGACTATGAATCCTGCGTTATATCAAAGTGTGCTTGAGGAGAACGTGTGAGGCCATCTGTCTGAAAGCTG